>NW_010183332.1:0-28595 GCF_000695765.1 Mesitornis unicolor
GGGCTGGGGGCAGCTGTCACCCCTGGGCGGCGGACATCGGGTGCGTGCCGGGGCTGAGTGCGTGAAGGTGGGCGGAGAGCAAGAAGAGGAGAAAAAAGGAAAGCGAGAGGAGAAGGAAAGGGAAAGAAGGGAAAAGAAAGAGAAGTAGAGGAGGAGAAGGAAATGAGGGAAACAAGAATGAGGGAAACGAGGAGGAAGGGGAAGGGAGGGGAGAATTAAAGGAAAGGGAGATGGAAATGAAGAGGAAGGAGAAAAAGGAAGGGAAAAGGAAACTGAAACAAGGGGAAAGGGGAAAGGAAAGATAGCAATTGAAGAGGAAAGAGAAAAGGAGGGAAAAATGAAAGGAAGGAAGAACATGAAAGAGGACTAGGAAAGGGATGGGAAAAGGGCAAAGAGAAAAAGAAAAAAGGAAAGGAAACAGAAAAAGAGAAAGGAAAAAGGAGAAGAGTAGGAAAGGAGAAGAGAGGAAAGGCGAAAGGACGGTTTGCCTGTAGCACAGCAAATCTGCACAGCCCCGCAGCTCAGTTCAGCCCGATTCACCCTGGCCCAGCCTGAGGACAGGTGCCCTGGCGCCACCCGGGTGCTGAGGGAGGACAAGCACAAGGTGACCTCCCTGCCAGCACAGGGACACGGTCACACCCCCACGCCCTTAGGCACAGGCTCCTGGGACCTTCCTGCCTTTGTCTGTCACGCATGGGCGGTAGTCCAGCCTGTGCCTCCCTCTCCCACACCACTTGCTGGGGAAAGCCCACCTCCTGTGTGCTGGGAGGCGACTTGGGTGGGGGGAGGCTGAGCTGAGCACAGGTTGTTTCCCCTGCTTGGGAAATAGGGCCTGGGTAGGGTGGACTGGGCTGATGTAGGGTGCGAGGCTTTGTCTCAGGTCTTGTAGAGAGGGGGCAGGACTTGGGGAATACAGCAGCCAGGGACTAACCCTGCTTCTTTCTGCCAGGGGCCCGTGTTGGAAGGAGATCTAAGATGAAGTTATGGGATGTTGTGGCTGTCTGCGTGGTACTGCTCAACACAGTCTCCACCTTGCCCCTGCCCACCGGTAAGACGCCTCCCAAGAGGCCCCCTTCAGTGGTAGCGGGGCCTGAAGATGATCTCTCCCCCATCAGCCTGCCGCCTCCCTATGCTGTGCACAGTGACTGTAAGGAACATTCCCCTTTGTAGCCACCAATGTCTGTCTTGCTAAACCCGCACCCCTTTGCTCAGGCATCAGGGTGAAGAGAGGACCACCCCTACTTTCTGCCCCCACTTTTCCCTTTGGCAGGGTCCCTGGCTCCAGTCTGGCTCCAGCAGCTTCAAACTAAGTTATGCCCCCAAAGCCTGGGGTTGGCAATTGCAGTGGCAAGGCCTCCCCTTTCCCTCTACCTCCAGCCCTGCCTTTCTGGCAGTCTTAAGATCCCTTTGGTTGAAAATCCTGGAGAGATGGGAAAGTTAGTTGTATAAAGAAGCCGAGAGGAGGATCAGGCACATGCAGCTTGCAGCACAGGCACTGAAACTCCTTCCCCACCGCTTCAACCTCCTCTCCTTGCCCAGACCTGCCAATGCAATTATTCACTGTCTGTAGTGGGTGCAAGTCCTGATGGAGATCGGACTTCATGGTGGGAGGCACTGTACACATCCTGGAGTGCTGCTGAGTTTCATTAAATCCTCCTTGGACCCTGACCCCAAAATTAGTGTGTCCACACGGAAATTTACAGAAGAGTAGCAGTGACAGGGTTAGGAGCTTGATGCAGAGCAATCCACATGAACTGGCTCACAGTAAGACAGCTTACAATCCAAATGACAGATAATAATAATGCCTGGCTAATAATAGGTCTCCTACAATAGCAGATGCAGAATTTTCACAGTGGTATATGCGTGTTACGCTAACTCTGGTGCCTTTTTAAAGTGAGAGTTAGTATGACTCAGTAAGAAGTGGCAAAATACTCACATGAATTGTGGAGATGTTCACTTAGCAAAGGTACAGACACAGTTTGGAGGTTGCTCCCTTTGCCTTTGCTAAGCCCTCTCTGTTCAGCTTGTCACAGGATGCAGACAGTATCCAGTAACTGGGATTGATTTTTATCTCCTTTTCTGGAGACATATCTTCCCCTACCCCCTGCCCCAGCTTCTGCCACCGGCAGCCCCACTCTGGTTTTTCTGGGAGCACCGAGCTAACGCAGTGTGGAGGCATTGGGTGGGGAATTGTGTGCCGTGACTCCGTTTTCATCCCCTCCCCAACACATATCTCCTCTTCTGTCGGTTCCTACGCACACAGATCTGTGTTATTCCCCCTGCCCTGCCCCTCTCTCTGTCCCAGCCCAGGCTCCAGCTGCTCTGAAGATCGCTGCGTATCTTGCTTTTATCCTGAAACTTACTTCTGGGAATATGGTTCCTGGTGAGCTGATTTGTCTGCAGCAGCTCACGGGCACAGGTAGCAATAGCAGTCTTGTCTGTTCCTAGTGTCCAAAACTTCTCATTGTTTCCTCCTTTTCCTGTGGATTGGGTAAACAAGAAATGAGAAGAAAGATGACCCAGCTATGGTAGTATCAATCAACAGCCTCTTCCAGATACCTGTTTCCAGGGTACAAATGTAGGCTTTTGCTAAGCAGAGCTGAGTTGCAGGTTATTGCTCAGGACAATCATTTCAGGACTGATAGTTTGGTCTCAATCTCTTAACCTTGTGGATCTTGAATAGACAGGCATGGCTGCAAGGGGAAAGTAAGTGGTGCTGCTCTCATGACAGAAATTGGGGGAAACCCAGGGAGTTCCTGTGGTCTTTGCGCAGCCATGCTATATGCAGCACCTGTGCCCAGAAGTCAGAAACTCCTCTCTGCTACATTGCCAAGTCTAATGAATCAGAGGAGACCTGCAGAAAGGCAGCTGTAAGAGAGCAGTGAAATATTTTGATTCACTTTTACATTTTTTAGTTGATTTAAAAGTCTGTGGTGTCTGGAGAGTGATCTGTGAGCACAGAGCCTACGAGGCAAATCTGTCTGTGCGCATCGCTGCCTTCCCCCCACAGCAGCACTTCATTTGAGGCACCACTCTTGATGTATTTAACATACTTCCTTCTCTCCGCTTACCATTTGGTGGCATGCACCCCTCACACACGGGTGGAGTCACGTCTACACCAGGTAGACTTTCCTCTCCTCTCTGAGGTTTCTGTTACAAGCAGAGGGCAGTATGCTATGAGCATGCAGGCATGCTTGCAGCTCCCCAGCTTATATGCTGGTGTACCTGCCATGTGTTAATATCTTTGAATGCTGTTTGTCAGCTGCTTCACTGATGGCCTTCGCAGGAGACAGCTCACAAAGTGCCTGCATTGTCTCCTCTATGTAAGGCAGAAAGTGGGTGCTGAACAGGACTGGGTGCTGCATGTATTTAAGGAGTGGTGTACTGCTCTCCCTTAAAGCGATCCCGGTGCAGGCTGGATGGGGGTAGCAGCTGCACTCCAAGGAGGTCAGGTTGCCCATACACCACCAGCAGTGTTTGTTAGTAGTGTGTGAGATCGAGTCTTGCTCCTCATGGCAGGCCAAACACCTTGCTGGAGCACAGATCTGTTTTCCCAGGCCCTCGACACCTTTTTGTGTTCTCATTTGATGGGATTGCTTTCTCTGCAAAGTGCTCTGAGGTCACCCGATGTTACCCCATCCCTTTCAGACTGGTTCTAAACCTTCCTTGGTTCCAGCCTGCAGGCAAGGTCCTAACCTCCCAGGCTGATCAGGTGTAATGTGCTGACCTTTGCTGTTCAGGGCAGTAACTGGAGATGGCAGAGGGTGTTCACAGTTGCAGTCTTCTGCAATTTTTAGTGGACTGAGGCTGGAGTCTCCATAAGTCTCCATAAGTACAATGCATTTGAGATTAATCCAGTGTTCGTAGGTGGTTTAGACATCACTGTTCATGGGACAGCTTATTTCACACAACGATGAGTAGCTGCTGAGTTTGTAAGGTTAGAAAACCCTTTCTGTTTTCCTTATGCTACAGTCTACTGAGGAAAGGGCACAATTAGCTTAAATAGCCACTGTGAACAGAACAAATATAAACCAAATTATTATAAACTAAATACTAAGTTAGCAACTTCAGAAGCATGACAGTGCAGAAGGAGCCAAACACTTGGTTTGATGTTAATATGCAGATTTCAGCAAATACATTTGTAACTGTTGGCCATAATCAATGTGTATGTGAGGACTGGAGTATCCTAAGAGCCAGGGTATGATATAGCATCTCTTGATCAAGTGAGTATCTTTAGTAAGAACCAGTGGTAAGCATGTAGAACTAAATGAAAAATCTCAGCATGGACTTTTCCCTCCTAATAGGAGGAAAAGGTGGGGGTTTTGCATCATAATGTCTGAGTTATATAGCCACTGGATGGTCATTTGTTATTGGAGCTCCTTTGGTGTATTTGTTATGCTATAACACACTGTGATAAGTGTGCGTTATACAGCTGTTAAAAATTCTTCATACCTCTGCTAAGGGGTATTTAATGTTAAGGTACTTAACATTAAATAAATAAATTTTAATTAAATAAATGCATTTATCTCCAACTTTATCAATTAATATGAAAGTATCTAGAATAAACAGTGATATTGCAGGGCTCTTTAAGGCAAAAACAGTATTAAATTATATTTCCAACTGAACGCATTTTCTTCCCTAAAATATTTATTAGGCACTTTCAGTGTTACAAACCAGAACTCCCATGTTTCTGTCCAGGTTTTCCTGCTCTACACACCCATGTTGTGGCATATGTGCTTTAGCCCAGATGCCCAGAAGCTACAGAGGAAACCTGTTCGTGCACAGTAAATCCAGTGCACTGGGGTGGGATCTGCCACCCCAAGCAGGTGCCACACGGCGCCACTTGATCTGCGCGTATCCAGTACAGCCGGTGAACCCAGCCAGTGCCACACCGAGTGTGCCCGTGTCCCCTTTTTGTATATATAAAGTGTGTTTGCATGGGCACAACCAGGTTATCTAGGTGTTTAGAAATCTCAAGTATTCAAATTTGCCTATTCATGGTAAAGGAAAACGCATCTGGTTAAGTTCAGATGTGTGTAGCCCTAGAAGCCAATTTCTCTGCAGTCCCAGGTATAACTACTGAATATGCTCTGTGAAGGGTGTTTTGGGACTTAAGGAGGAAAGGACTGGAATGCAAGAGAATATGGTTTTATTCTCATTTTAAGAATTATCCTTTGTTTAAAGTTTCTTTCTTGGCTGCTTTTCAATTTAGGGACCTCAGAAATTTCCCAGTGGAAGTACAGATGCTTTTAGATGTTTTGCAGGTGTGGGTTGCTAGATAACATACCTGAACTTGCTTTTCTTGGTCATCTTACATAGTTCTCTTCAGTATATCTTGGAAATCCCTGTGCTCAGGGTCTGCAGAGGACAACCTGCAAAACCCTTCTTGAAAGGCTGAAGAATTCAGCTGTGCAGTGACTGTTGATGGGTTGATGGGGGAGGCATTATTTGTCCACTGGAAGAGATCCTCTGATAGGTTGTTGATAGGTTGTTGATAGGTCTTTGTAAATTATACTGTTCCTGATGAGGACTGCATAAAGTAAGTTTAAAATAATTCAAGTTACAGACGCAGAGAGAAGCCACTGGGGTCATTGAGCCCCATCCCCCACAATTGCAGATGGTCAAGGATGGATATCCAGTGCAAATACCCAGTCTTCATCCCCCACACATCCTATCAAGCAACTGCAACTTAAAAGTTGTAGTACATAGGCCAAACCCCACATAACTACACTTGTGGATTCTCATACTTCTACGGTGATAAGTTAATGACAAGCAGTAAATAAGGAATACTAAGTATTGCAGCATCACCATGTGCAGGATCATCAGACATCTAAATAGGCCATTGCCACATTAGTGCTGGTAGAGTGGTTGACTCTGCAGCATGGCCATTTTGGACAAAACCAGCTGTAGTCAAATAATATTTGGTAAGGGGAACCAAAGGAAAGATTTCAGTGATTTTTGGAAATCCAGTCATGATTACAAAGAGAAGAAAGAACATAGAATCAAAAAGATTTAATTTGAGACAGATACAAACTAAGCATTAAGATACAGATGATAAATTAGAGTATGTCTGTTTTTAAGATCAAAGGCAGAAAATTAATTATGTAAGGCATTTCAAATATCAGCATTCTTTTTAAGGAATAAAGCCACATCGTATGACTTAGCAGATGTTTAGGCTGTAGCACTTAAACTGAAACCTGCAGGTATATTCCTTTCAAGCCAGTGAGACTTGTACAAATGCTTTAATGATTATGGAACAGGCATGGTCTTTAAAAGAAGCGAACACTGAAATCAGAATACTTGTTTTCTTGCATTTGGGCCAGGCAGTGTTAGAGCAGTATGCCAAAACTTCTCAGGTGGCCACAGTTTTAGAGGCAAGCTTTATCATGTCGCCTTTAACTAATAAGCTACATGGCAACATCTGGGCTATCTCTGCTCCCATCCCAGGCATGTCAGATTTCTTTGTCAAAACCAGCAATTACTCAGGATATTTCTGACAGGGAGGTGTGGATCCAGCGTAGCAGCTGGGAAGGAGCTTGCTCTTCTGAGCACACACCAATGCCGTGTGGCAGGCCAGGGTCCGCACATCCCAACATGAGACCTTCTGCAGTGGAGCACCTAGTGCCTGCTGTAGAGCCAGGGACTGATTACTATAATAATAACATTTTCCAAACTGCAGTATTAAAAAGTTTTGTATCGTTCCTATTGTAAATACATCGAAATACAGGTAGTGAAAGGCAGCAATGGAATGTATTATTTATAGGTCCGACCAAAAGCTGATAGCAGCAGAGATTGCCACAGGAGGGACATCAGCCATGGTTTTGCCTGGATGGCTCTGCTGTACTGCTCCCAGGGAAGAGACTGGGATCCCTTTCTGTTGTTTTGCTGCCTGTGCTTGTTCCTTGGGAACACCCTAAAACCCAACAGGAGATGCAGTGCAAGAGCAGAGGCAGACTGGGAACAGTTGCTGTAATTTATTTAGAAATGCTGTTTCCATTCAGTGAGCTGGCACTAAAGTGGGGCTGGGTGACCGATATGGGGTTTTACTGATGTCATGAGAGGGCTGGACTGGATCAGTTATGCACCAGGGATGCTAAAGAGTATTTTAATTACCAATAATATTTGCTCCATTAAGTCTCAGTGCTGTGCCTGTTAGCTGGCTGTATGCCTTCTTGCCAATAGAGGTCACAGGTTTCATATCCCACACATATATACACATTTGACGCTCTTAAAGGGTTTGGACGGAACCAAATATTAAGAATAAATAAGCATAAACCCAGGTTTTACTGTGAAGCTGGATACTTAGCATGGTATGGCTTTGGAGGGGTACAAGGCTTTAGTGAGGAGATAACGGACAGGTATGTGCCTTGCTCAGGTTTGCCAACTGCTCCATTTCTGGCTACAGGCAGGGCATGGGCACTTTTCGTATTTTCCACTTTCACATTTTTTTCTGCTGTATCTGCTTCAGATGCAGAGACTGCTTCACGGGTGTTCGAGTGCCCACACAGCCCCGTACAACAAGGCTCTGGTGCAGGCAGGGTCCTGACAGCTGCTGCAGGAGCTGTCACAAGAGAAGAATGGCTTCAAACTGGAAGAGGGTAGATTTAGACTAGTTGTTAAGAAGAAATTATTTACTGTGAGGGTGGTGAGACACTGGCACAGGTTGCCCAAGAAAGCTGTGGATGCCCCCTCCCTGGCAGTGTTCAAGGCCAGGTTGGGCAGGGCTTTGGGTAACCTGGTCTGGTGGGAGGTGTCCCTGCCCATGGCAGGGGTTGCACTGGGGGAGCTTTAACGTCCCTTCCAACCCAAACCATTCTGTGATTCTAAGACCTCCAGAGGGACTGCTGAAAGCTGTCTGCTCCTCTGTGCCTCAGTGTTGGTTTTTCAAAGCTGTGAATCAGAGGCAAAACCATATCCTCCTGCTGCTCCTTTGCTGCTGGGCTGCCAGATGAGACACCCGTTTGCCTACCCCAAAGAGGTCAGAGGAGGGGCCCAGCCTCGGATGCCAGCCCGAAGTCAGGCAGGATCTTGTGAACAATGCGCTTTGGGCTGGATGAACAAGAAACACTTGTGTACTGGTCACCTTGCAAGACAAGTTCCTTTACTTCACCCAGTTCATCTACCCTGCTTTCCCCCCTGCTCTCAGGGAATCCTCCCAGCTGGCAGTAACTAAGATGGTCCTATTGTTTCATCCCTTTCTTCTGGTGGGAACTAGTGTTTCATACCTGTAAGAAAGCAGGCAAAGGATGCAGGGGGAGCCACTGCCAAGCAGGGCAGTGTGAAAATACAAAGTCCTCTGCAGATTTGCCGTTCTGACCAACACATGGGAAGCCATGGGGTTAGCTAGTGAGCTAAAAAAACAAAATTTGGCTGCTCCATCCATGCAAGCCCACCAGGAGGGTTAACCCTGTGCCTTTTTTCCAGTGCTGCCTTACCATACCTGGCTGGTGTGAGTGGCCCTAGTGTAATCCTCCAGGTCACTCAGCGTTTTACCTTGACGAGGGACAAGTGACACCGATGAGACGCTCCATCTCTAAGGGCTCTCTGAGTCGAAGGGGAGGAGGCACGGAGTGAGGTGTCCTGGGAGCTGGTGAGGCAGGGAGTGAGGTAGTGAACCAGAACGGAATTAAACATTTAAAGATGAGCTGGCCCTGGTGTGCTTGGTGCTGTGTTTCCTAATGGACACAGCTGACTGGTTTCCGTTTCACTCTTAGGCTCACGGATTTTCATACAAGGCATGAAAGCAAAGTCATGGCTCAGAGAGGTGGTATTTTAATTGTTGAAGTCCTGAAAACCTTTCAGGATAACTATTTTTAACACCTGCCTTTCCTTTGATGCCTGCATGATGGGCTTTGTCTTTCATGAAAAAGATTTCATTTTCAATAAAATAAATTATTCCCACCACAGTTGGTGTTTTTTTTACTTTGCAAAGCAGAATGATCATTACATTAGCAATTTTAACCTCACTAAGGTTGCACTTCCACAAACAGGTTAGTCTTAGGGTCTCCTAAAGTACGTCTTTGTGGAGGGAGATGGAGGAATTCTGTGTTCAAATAGGGCGTGTCCACTGTAACAAGTACCTAAAAACACTACTGCAAAGCAAGCTACATAGAAAAATAATTAATAAATGGTATGCCAGAGTAATCTTCATAAGCTACAAAAAAAAAAGATAATCCATTGCAGTCACTGTTAGAAGTGCCTTTTCTATTTCCCACTAGCAAATGATCTAAGAAGAAGCATCTTTGTGAGTATAGCTTTAGAAGAAACTTTAAAAATAACCAGGAAAGAAAGGAAATTAAAATACTTTAGTTATGAAGGGCACAGATTGAAGTACCAGAACTATTTTTTAAGAAGGTCCATTTAAAAAGATCCTAACAGAGATCTGGATCTGAATTTTCTAAATAATGCCTAACATTATAATGGGCTGGATTAACACCTTGAACTTTGAAATCATACTCTAGAGTTTGAATGCTGCTAATTGAACTTCTCTAACTGCAAGGCAGCTGTGCTTTAGTGAAATGGCCTGCTAATTTTATTAAATTTTTGGCCTGACATTTTGATGTAGTACCTATACGTGCCCACAAATGAATGCATAAAAAGTACAGCGTAAAACAAAAATCTTATTTTATCATTTTTTAGTATGCCTTGTATGTCACATTAACTCAGGATATGCAGAGTGCCAAATGAAGTTGCAGTGACGTGATTACATTTTCCTAGGATCAGTATGGAAAACTTCCATAAAGTGCAGGTTCAAATAACATAAAACATCAAGTTTTATGAGATTTAAAAAAAAAAAAAGGAAAACCATTGGTTATTAGAATTTAAGCTTTTGTTATAAACCGTAATAGACAGCAGTTCAGAAGAGACTGTAGTTAGCCTTTTAAATCCACAACCAGAAACCAAAATGAGTAACTGGATTTTTTTCTCAAAAGCTGAAGATCCATCTGTTCCCACTGAAATCAATTTGTGGTCAGGTACAAACTGAGGGTTTCTTGCTCTTCCATGCTGGGTTACTGCCACTGCGGGGGAATATTTGGCTTTAAAATAAATCTGTTGCTAGTGAAATCAAAGGAATAGTTTTACAAAATGTAATTGTGATGACATTTGAAGAGACAGCAATAAATTGTCCATTTTTCCTTAATGGAGACTGTTTTCTTGGGAATGTGACGAGTTTGGTTTGAATATTCATTTAGACCTATTTAAGTCTGTCTGAGCATTGTGTAATTTATTCTTCTAAAAAGCACAGGCATCAGATCCCGGTCCTGCTGGCATGTGGCATCTCTAATTAACTGGAAATGCAAAGGCAGGCTCTGGGGGAGTTGCGGTGCAGAAGGTGCCCAGAGGAAGGCACATTTCCCTGCGTGCCCAAAGCAGAGCTTCAGGGTGGCTTTCTACAGCAGCTGAGGGGAGCACCACGGGTGTTTGGCTGCAGAAGTTCGTGCCCGTGCATGCTGCCAGTACCCAAGGGACAGGGACCATGCTCAGGGACAGGCAGGTCAGAGCTTCAGGGTCTGGAGAGCAACAGCCAGGCAAGAATTTGAGTCTGCATTCAAGGGGGACATTCCTACCCCAAGAGGCTGGGTCAAAACTGTGATCTCTGTGTTGCCAAAAGGGTCAAAAAGCAAGCAAACAGCTTGTAAACAGCAAGCTAAAGATGCAAATATTCTTGGGTTAATTGGTATTTTATATGAA
Organism: Mesitornis unicolor; assembly: GCF_000695765.1. NCBI lineage: Eukaryota > Metazoa > Chordata > Aves > Mesitornithiformes > Mesitornithidae > Mesitornis > Mesitornis unicolor. Next base: position 10,693 of record NW_010183332.1, read on the forward strand.
TTGCATTTCTTTTTATTTTGTTTGACTCCTGGAGTTTGGAATGTTTGGTGTTCGCCAACCCTGCCCCCAGCCTGATCACTCATCTAGATTCCCATGTGCACCAGTCCTGTGATGTTTCATTCTTTCCTTCTTTGCTTTTTTAATTCATTTTCTGGTCATGTGAGGAGCTCCTGGCAGTTCAAGAGCACTGGACATGGGAGACAGATAAAGTGCTTCCAGGCCTGCTGGCACATGGGCGGCCATTCATACCCCCCACTCTTGAAGGCAGACTCATGCTCTGGTTGCCACCAGATGAAAAGGCTCTGCCTGTTCCTGTCTGGGTGGCCAGGTCCTTGTCACACCCCTGGAAGAGGAAGCATGGAAGGGAGCTGCAGGAGAGTGATATGAGCAGGACATGTGCTGGCCACAGCTCCCCACAGGCACTGCTGCCTGCCCTGCATCCCTGCCAGCGAGGTGCTGGGCACAGGCGATCCAAAAATGCGTGCATGTGCCCATGTGGAGGCTGCCTGCAAGGGATCTCCCCAGGGAGTTGGACAGTCAGGAAACATGACATAAAACTCAACCCAAAACCTCATAGTTTTGCATGTGAGTGTTCATGGCACCATAGGCTTAGGGGTGGGGCTTGGCCTGTAACACTGCCCCAGTGGGATCTGTGAGTGCTTTTCCCACACTGTGAACAAGATGCGCAGAGGCCCCATGTTCTCTGAGGGAGGATTTTGTATTTCCATGGCATAGGGTCCTTTCCCTTGGGAAACACCTGCTTTGAGGTGCATCAGATGTTAGAATCAACCTTTGCTAAGCACATGCTGTTGTTGGCTATCACATCCTGTCCCATCCTAGGTGGCTTTGGATTTTTAAATTCTAATTTCTTCACACCCTGGAGCCTGGGACCAGAGACTGCTGCTCAGAGATCTTTCCTGCTTTTATTGCCATAGTGTCTGAGCATTTTCTGCTGGCAGTTCGTAAAACATGACAGGCATCTGTCGTGTGTTTGTTCTCACAGCCTTTCCACCAGAAGGCAAGTGTTGTCAGTAAACTAGTTTGTTTTGGAAAAAAAAAAGTGTGTGTATATAATTACATATCTTGTATGTGTGTATGTGTAAATACAACACACATATATACACACATGCAAATTGTGTGTGTTACAGGAAGGGATAGTAATACGTGCTTCTCCCAGGGATGTGAAATCACCATGGAGAGCTCTGTCTGCAGCGCAGTCAAGTCAATGCAGTCTGTGCCATCTTAGAGAAGCAAAGCTGCCAGACTGCAACCATCGTTCTGAGACTGTAGATGCTTTCCAAACAGTGTTGGAGACAGTGGGGTAACTAAGTACCCCTCAACTGTGTGGCTTTGTTCAGGTTACAAACCAGCACTTGATGACAAGGCAGCTCCTATGAGTCCAGTGGTACTCCCTGGCCAAGCAGCTTGGCTCAGCACTCAGTTTGCCCCCAGCAGCACTTACCACAGTGCAGAGACCAAACAAGTGCTTGGCACATGGTGGCTGTGGTGCGGAGAGGTCTCGTATCCCTGGAGCACATCTACCAAGTGCCCATCAGGATGGCATGGTCCTGCTGTCAGTCTTCTCCACCTTCCCTTCTGTCCATTAGCCTTTTATGGCCTTCAGTCCTTGCTCAGTGGTTATTGCTTATTCATGTGTGATGTCTGGTGGTAATTCCTTAGCACTTACCTCTAGTGTCTTGTTTCAACCCATCATGCCTGGTGTTAATGCTGACATTTTCACTTGGTTGCCCAGGGTCCTACTTCCACAGGTTTTTACAGCATTTTGTTTCAGACTCTCAGGCTTCGCACCCCTACTTACTGGACAGCTGAATATTCCTACTGAGTCATGACTGGCACCTTGGTATAGGCTGCTGAGTCACCTCTCACTTCACTCCTGGCTGTCAAGGTTTCCTTCAAACCCCTGTGAGCTACTCGTAGTAACTGTAGTCACGCTGATGACAGTGCTTCTTTAAACAGCAGCAAATTAGCACGAAGCCGCATTTGATCAGGATGAGCCCCATTGCTTGGGTCCGTGGCTCAGTGGTTGCTGGGTCCCACTGCGCTTGACATACTACTGAGAGCATGGGCCCACAGTGCTGAGTGTGTGTTGGAAGTTGGCTTTGTGGGATTGTATAATAATTCAGAGTTTTACCAGCCAGAATCTGGCTAGTTGTGGGGGTTGGAGATGTTCCTCAAACAGTGCTAAGTGAAGGAAGCAAACCTGAGGTACATTAACAGTCCAGTTGGTAGCTACCGAAAAGAGCATGGTTGCATCGATCGTGACTAGTTTTGGGCTGCACAAGTAGAGGGTGTTGTTGCTCACAACACTTTGCAAGGTAGCCCCATAATGCAGCTGCCATTGTGTTAATGTGTTGTACCCACACAGCCACATAACAGCAAGCATGGTTGTAGGTGGGCAGACACTGGCCAGGGTCAGTAAGTCCAGCACATTTTCTCAGGTGGAGCTCTGTGCCCACTGTTCCCTCTGATTCCCTAATATCACCCATGTACTTGGTGTGTCCTCCAGTGGTGTAATCTCCAAATACTGAGGGTCACTGTGAGAGTCTTCTTGACAAATTTAGATATATGCTTGAGATATTTTCCAATTCCCTGGACTGAAGGGGAAGTACACCCTGGAGACAGAAAATTGGCATTCATCTTACTCATAGTGCTGGTATCCCAAGCAGCCTGGTGTTGCAATAGGGGTTGAGCTGAGCAGGGATCTCCAGCTCCATTAGACATATTGGCCACACACACCTCATCACAGGTTACAGCTTGGAGTGCTTCCTGCATGATTTGTGTTAGAGCCCCAGTGAGATTAGTCGTGCTGACATTTACCTCATTTTCTGGGTGCAGCAAGCCCCTGTGTGTAGGTAGGGCTTCTCAAGTTTGATGTGTTGTTGGCTTGATTACTTGATCTAGTTTTTTGCTCTACTGCATCCACCTTCTGCAGTGTTGACACTCCATGCCTATGTTAGCAGTGTTACATAGGGCTCTTCTATGGTGTTTATTCCATTTTAAATATCATAGGCCACTCGCAGTGCAGAAGGCTCTCAGCAGCATTAGCTGCTTTGGTGCATTGGGGTAGTGACCACGCATGAACCAGGATGGATGTCAGCATGGGCTCTGTGCAGGGACTGAGACCATAGCATGAGCCTTTCCTCCTCTTTATCTACCCTCCAGGTCATACTTAGGTTGGCTTGGGCATGCTTGTACCCTGTAACTGTCTGATTAATATTTAATAAAAGGAGAATCCTGCATATAGCATTGATGTAGGGGTAGGTGATATCTTTGCACCTGAATTGCAAACAGTTTAAAAATGCTGTGCCTAGTTGAGTTGTTACCTCTTCAGGTAGTCCACAGTTTGATTTCTCCCTTCTTAGGTGGGGGACACTTACTCCCCTCACTGCACTGGCAGCGTACCAGGTTTAGGATAAGTATGAGACTGAAGGCTGGGGACAAGAGTCTCCACGTATAGGTCAGGTTTTCTGTCCTCTTCCTGATAGTTGACCGTTGCATGAATTTTGTTAAAGCCTAGTAAACTCCCCTGGCAGTTGTATTTCACTCTCCATAGCCAGCGTCTCAGTGCATCATACTACTGCTGCAGGGGTTGACCCAGGAGTATGTGCCAAGAGGTGTGGGCTGGAGTAGATACAGTAGTATGAGAGGGGTACTTTGAAGGTGAGAGTGGAGAATGGCACAGCTAGAGCCATTATCTCAGGGCCCCATCCTCGTCTTACTGGGTTATAAGCTAGAAAATCTAGGTTCTGTTCAAGAAACCTAGAAACCACCCAGTCCCACAGCTGGAAATGCCTTCTGCCAAACCCCTCTCGATCTGTATCTGTGCCAGGGTCAAGTTTGTACTTCAGCAGTGGGGAATATGCCAGCTCCACATGAGTCATCTTGCTTGACTGAGCCTAGGAAGGTGTCTACCCCTTCTTGCTTTTAAGGAACATAGCACACCCATTAGCTTGACCCAGACCTTGCTTAGTAGGGCAGTATTCATATGGTGTAGGCACACCAGTCTGTCCTGTAACAGAGCAGAGTGGTGCACCCAGTGGACACATCTATCCAAGCTACCACCTCCAGTAGGTATGGCTCATAGTGGGTATTTTGGCACCTGCTACAGAGGTAATGACAGAGGAGTGCAGGAACAGTGCACTTACCACTGGTGTCACAGGAATATGGGGCTTGGTGCAGGGTCCTACCTTGTCCTTCCAGGGTCCCATCACCAGAGAGTGTCACAGTCAGCAGTCCACAACAGTCCACTGACAGGACTATTGATAGCAGCCATCCCTCCTTTCATGTCTTTTGACAGTCAGTGGTCTGTGAGATTGTTGCCTTTAGCATGGATATTTGTAAAACAAAGTGTAATTCACTTTTCCTAGTCCCAAACTCTACAGTTTATAGGATTTCGCTTCCCATGAGCCACCCTTATCATGTGAAGGTACAAGATTGCCTGCCTTCATTACTCTTTTACCAATCTATACTATTTTGCTGGAGCCATCCATCAAAGCCATGTACTTCTGATCCATCACTATTTTGTCATGGAGGGGTGCCTCTAAGACGTGGCTGCTTTGTGGAGGGGTCCATGTTCCTCCTTACGTGCAAATGCCCTGTGTCTCAGTGAGTTTTTGCACTAGCAGAGTTAAGATTCTGCTGCCCCATCTTTGTATTTGGTGCTTCTATTTAAGATATGAAGGTGCACTGTCGCTAGGCATTGCAATGGAAGGCAGTTGCATGTCTTCTTCTGTCCAGTTAACAGAGTCCCTGCCACCAGGCTGGGCACTTTTGCTGCCTGGTCTCCATCAGGGCTCCTGTCTGTTACAGTGCTCATTAGGGAAATTTCGCCTTTGCCTAAGGAGCAGTTCCCACCTCACCACCTGACCAGGTGAGAGCCTTCGTGGCTCAATGGAGGTACCAACCGCTGTCCAGGTACACTGCATTGGTGTCGCCTTTCCCAGTGTTAGTAGTTCCTGGGACATTTGTAAGCGTCCTTCTGGAGATTGAGGCTCTGTACATGCAGGGCTGAGTCTGTTACGTGGGTGGGCACTCAGGAGTTAAGGACAGAAAGAATCATCCTCTTAGGTCTTACTGCAAAGAAAGTGAGTCCTCAAGTCTTGATTTTTGACACAACGAATGAAGAAAAAACCAACCTCAATATTGCAATGTAGTTTATGTGTTTAAGAGACAGTCATTAATAATACAACAGAAAGGCACCTACACATGAGCTCCTGACAGCCTGACCCGCTACTAAATCACTGCATTCACTAAAGCAGATCAGATTGAGGGATTAAATCCATGGAAAATTTAAAGATTTCAAAATGCATTTTTTTTTCCCAATCATGCTGCAAAGCTGGAATCTCAGATAATTTCAGAACACATTCAGTTTCACCCTTCCTGAAGAGGTTCATTCCGCTAGTATCAAAACATTTCATTGACTTCAACATTTAATTTACTTGAATAATTTATCACTGGTAGAATATATATCAAGTGAAAAAATTAAATATGTATTTTAACCTCACAGAAAGAAAATGCATTAATAACATTTCCCTTGAAAATTAACACTGTACTTGTTTTCTGACCTATTTCTACTTAGTCTAATCAGCATCTTGTGATACAAAATACTTCCATGAGAATTTTTTCAAATTTTGCTGGTAGTAATTATCCCCTAGAAGCAGTAAAAAAGTAGTCATTTAGCCAAGAATAGTAGCTCAGCCTGGCACCCCAGGAAATGTCTCTTTCTGTCCTACCCAAAAACCTTATTGATAGGTGGCCTTGGCAATACTCAGCACTACTCGTATGAAAAGACAACAACAAAATTATTTTAAAGAATCCTTGTGCTTTTGCTGCTTTGCTGGAAAAAGCCTGTATAACCTCTCTACAGTAGCTTCATCCACCCATTAACTAACATTTGTATCATGGCATGCTTTTTCCTTCCCTCGGTTTTGACAAGGCTCATGCAATATTGAAGGATGTGCTGAAGTGCTACCAAGCATCAGCAGACACCTACAGAGATATATACATATCTCACTTACTTTCCCCTGAATTACTTTCCATGATCTAAACCGTTCCAAATTCTCCCTGATTTCTGAGGGTCCTGGGTGCATGCTCTGGAGGGATGGGCAGATCAGCTTGCATGTGTGTTTTTGAGCCATGAATGGACAAACTTCATGATGTGTGACAAAGCCTTTTCTTTCTTTCCCAAACAGCTAACATGCCGGAGGATTACCCAGATCAGTTTGATGAGGTAGTGGACTTTATTCAAGCCACCATTAAAAGACTGAGGAGGTCGCCAGATAAACAGGCTCCAGTTTTTTCGAGGCGGGAGAGAAACCGGCAAAATGCAGCTGCAAACGTAGAGAATGCCAACAGAAAGGGAAGGAGAAATCAAAAGGGCAAAAATCGAGGATGTGTCTTAACAGAAATACATTTGAACGTGACTGACTTGGATTTGGGATACGAAACCAAAGAAGAGCTAATTTTCCGGTATTGCAGTGGATCTTGTGATGCAGCAGAGACCACCTATGACAAGATTTTGAAAAACTTAACCAGAAAGAAAAAACTAGTCACTGACAAAGTGAGGCAAGCTTGTTGCAGACCCACAGCCTTTGATGATGACCTGTCCTTTTTGGACGATAACCTGGTTTACCACATACTGAAAAAACATTCCGCAAAAAGGTGTGGATGCGTCTGACAGCTGCGCAAAAAAAAATTCCTGCTATGATGCAAAGAGAGGGACCAAGGTTCCCAGGGTAGCGTCTTCTCAGAGCAGGGAATAAAAGGACCAAGAATGCAGAACAAGGGGGTGAGAGCCCATGGGGATATAAAGTGGATTAGGGGATGGAGGCTTTTGACGTCCTACAAAAAGTAACTAAAAGGTCAGGTAGAGATGCCGACGGCTGAATGGTGTGTGTGCTCCCTTTCCAGTTCGACACAGACCACCGTCAGTGAGACTCGGATCCATGAAGAGTGTGCTTAAAAACACAACCTTGCCATACCACACTGTGTGGTAGTTACACCATCCGTGCCAGGAAACCTAGCTGAGAAGTAGCTTTGGAGTACGTTATCCCTTGCGCCCTCAGTGTTACTGAAAGACACATTGTGTGACTTCTCATTGAAGGGCAATTCCTAAACACTTAGGAAAATTTCTAAGCTATAATAAGAGTAACATCCTAAGTAAGGTAATATCAGGCAAATATAAAAATTCTCAGGCTCAATTTCTCTAGGGCCAGTATCAATACAAAACGAAACAGTTCCACTTACTGGTTAAGGTTGGCTATTTCCATCTCGCGTTTCTTCTAAACAAGCGTAGGATTTCATTCTTTTGCTGCCTATGAAAACAAGTTGAGTTTTTAAGCACTTCTTCCTTAGTATAGTAAGTGAAATCACAAGCCTGGCCTACACAAAATGTGTATCTTTTGGTTTACAAAGGACTAATGTCATTTGCGTAATTACATTTCTATTTGGTCATTGAGTAGAGACTACTTGATGCAATGCATCCATTCAGAGACATAAATATACGGAAGATATTTATTGAGATTAAGTTATTGTTATTTATTACAGTTCAGTAATGAGTCTCCTTTTTTATTTATTAAAGTTTCTTTTCAAAGGTGCCAAAGTAGAAGGTGCTTGGAAGATACAGAGAGACTATGAAGTTGGGAACAATGGTCCATGCTTTTGATTGAAAGTGTTAACTTGAATGCAAAAAATCACTTACTTTACCTTTTGTTCTTTTAAACAAAATCCTGATTATGTTCACAAAATGTAGTGCCGAACCCTGCAGTCCTTCCTCCTGTTCACTAATACTTTTGCAAATTACTGCAGTCACATATGCGCAGGAGTAGTATTGGCTCTGCATGAGTGAGGGCTGCAGGACTTGGCTCAACATTAGCAATTTGTTAGAAAAACTAATTCTAGTTGTATTTTAAATGTAGCCACATTTTTTTCTCACACTTTTTGCCAACTGACCTCATATAACCATTGACAAATGGAAAATAATCACATTTAGCCTTTTAATTTCTTGTTATATTTATTTAAGCTTTTCCTTCCGTATTTCCATGTAGAAGAGGTTAAATCCCTCTTACTAGTTAGCCCTGGATTTAATATAGCCTGCAGGTAAACAATTGTGTTAAATAAACAAAATGTTTTGTGTAATTTGCTGAAACGTTACAGGATTGTACCCACATGGCAGAACAGTTTGAGTTTCCTTAGGACGAGGGAGGTTGTAGAGCAAAGGCATTTGTACCTGCCTGCTAACACAAGCTGTCATTCTGGAGACTCTTTTTTTCCCAAAGGAGCAGCAGTGCAGGTCACTAGACATACCTGACAACCAGTGAAGCATCAACTCCCACAAAAACAACAGGAAGAAAAAAAAATCCCCACTGAAAACCAAAAAATGACAGTTTAACCTTTTATCTCATGCATGCAATACCTCTCCATGCTCACTTTGCCCTGGGCCCCTTGGGACACCATGGAAGAAGAGTGTAGAGGTCAAAAAAGTCCAGAACAGTCATAGAAAGATGTACCAGGTGTATGAAACGTATTTCAGCCCCAACCTGCGCTGCTTTCCTGGGCGGACGGAGGGCAGCCCGAGAGCCTACCCATGGGGTCCATCCATGGGGAGACCTTACTCTTCATGCTGGGCAGTGCTGGTAAAGCTGCCACCACCACCAGCATTGGCATGATGTGGGCAGTCACGGCCTGCAAAGCTGAGGGTCAGCTGCGCTGCTGGGTGGTCAGCCGGGCGCAGCACTCAGGGGCGTGCTGTCACCTGCCCCAATTGCTGAAAACTTGCCCCAAAGCATTTTCTGCGCAGCTTGAAGAGGCTGCAACCAAAGCAAATCACCATGTTCAAAACACAAAAGGGTAAAGTTTGTGATTTTTTTTTGTTGTTTTTTTAGACCTTACTGAAGACAGGAGTGTGCTTCTCTGGAGTTTTTTACTTCACCTGCAATTTATGTCTCAGTCATTTGTGTTAATCAACCAAAGTTCTCTACAGACTTTATTTTTGTACAATATTCATTTTATAACTTTTTACAAAATAAAACTCATTTCTATTGTTACCTGGTTGTTGCATGTGCTTCTTCCCCATTGCACTGCTTCCAAGTTACATTGTTGCCCGGTTCCCAACTCTCATGGATCAGTGCTGAAGATCCAGCAAGTCCTCTACGTAGTGGAGCTTTCCTCTTACATCTCACCAGCATCTTCAATGTGGATGAGAGATATCTGTAGCGCCTTAGCAGAACATAACACAATGGACCACTGTAATAAATGACTCAAAAATGCATGGTAAACAGTGGCACAATAATCAACCCAGTGGCAGGCTTGAAGCCTGGTGTTACCCAAGCTGCCCCTTACCCACGTGGGGCTGCAACGTCTTCGTGGTGGCCTTGGCTATGCATGGCCACAATTCCTGCACTCAGAGGAGACTGGCATTTTCCTTTGCTAACCCAGGTGTTACATCAGTCGGACTAAATTCCATCCATTTTGACAGTCCTTTTCCCTTCATCTTTAAATAGGAAAATACAACTTGAGAAAATTTCTTTTGCGCTACCATCATGGAAAACATGAGGGCAGGTTTTGTGTCTGTGGCCAGCAATGTTTTCTCAACTGTTCTGTGTTAAGTCCTGCAGTTCCCGTCACAGAGCTGATAAACACATGCAGACTCACAGGTTTTGACACTGGGGTCTGTACTCCTCAAAACTGCTACAGAGAGGGAGCATCTGAGCAGCAAGCCAGCGAGCAGGAGATCAAAAACTCTTCTCCTTAATGTACAGCATATGGATGCCTTGGTTTCATTTGTGCCGGCAAGGCCCTGCACGCAGCTCCAGGCCAGCCGCTGGAACACAGAGCAGAGCTTGCAAGCGCTGCTTTTGAAGCACACGGTATGGAAGGCATTCCTCCTCACATGCCACCACCTCCTCTCGCAGCAGACACCCATCCACCATGCACAGAGGCTGCTGACTGCAGTCTGGTTGAATATGGCACACATTAAGTGTCTGGCATGAAAATGACCTGCAGCTTCATGTTCAGCAGAGATCGTGTGCTTTCCCAAGAGCTTAAGGGAGTGTAAAACAGTAAAACAACTGTAAGGTGCTCTGGAGAGCAATCTCTGATCTTATAGCTCAAACCTTCTGTCTCCTCTTCTGTGAATGGGGAAGCACAAGGCCAACACTGAAGTCTTGTTTGGCCTTATCAAAAGCTTTGAGCTGGCAGGAGCAGGTTTGCTTCCTTGGAGCTGTTTCATCCTCCTTCCCCAATCTTCCTGGTGTGGATAATACTGGAAAGAGCAGATGGGGTTTTGCCATTGCAGCCCCAGGCTCACCACTGCTGAGCTGGCACCTTCAGCCTGATTTTTCTGGTTAAAGTAAGGATTGCAGTATTTCCCTGGCATCCTGCATGAGTTAAAGCAGCTTGAATCCTTCAGCTGGCAGGGTGTGCAAGAGCTTCCAAAAAGGACTTAAACCTTCATTTGTCACTAGGTAGAGCCAGCACTGGGACAGACATTATGTCACTGCTTGAGGAGCAGGGGTAGCACTGCCCTGAGGGTCCCTTCTGGAAGAAAGACATTGTCCCGTGTTAGATAAGTTATTTACAAGGGAGAGGATGGACCAAGCCCCACAATTATTTACATTTACTCAACACTAGAATCAGGAGAACATTAAGTTTTATTACTCGGCATCTTGATAATACTTTTTTTTAATTTTACATTGGGTTTTGTTCCATCAGTAAGCATCATGCTGTCAGACAAGAAGGGCTGATCAGACACTTGGGACATATTACGAACATCTAAGGAGAAAGCATGTATTTTGCAGGAGGGCATATTTAGTGATGCAACTTGGAAATCTGGCCCCCAGTGTCTCCTCCAGCAGAAGGAACTGCAGCCATGTACAGCTCACAGGCAGTGTTTCCCTCAGGCAGGGCAGCGAGAGAGAAGTTTTAATATAACAGGTCCTTCTGCAAGCCCTCTGTGTGCTCCATCTCACAGCTGTCTGGTGGTACTGGTCTCAGTGCAGAGAGGATTAAGTAGGCGAAAACAGTGTTTGATTTTTAGTTGTTTCACCTCTGCCCGCAGAAGGGGAGAAAGGCCACAGGCAGCCAATGCCTTGGTCTGGAACAGCGCAGGAGGAAACCAGCAGCAGCCTCGATTCTTGCATCTGGATGGCTAACCAAAATCACAGAGGAAAATATCAGGATGAAGAAAACAAATGGAGCTGACACATTGTATAAATAGGTCTTCAAATGTCATGCATGGCTGGAACAAAGATATTTTGTTCTGAAGCAAGAGACAGCTTGAAATGGCTCAGTAATACACATTGAGAAGTTTGCTTATTTGGAACAGAGCTCTTCTAATGAAAAGGTTAATTGTGTTGCAATGGAAAAGAAAAAAAGGTGAAGCAGAGGCCAGGCCTGCTCTCCTCACCCTAGCAAAATTTCCCACTAGTTTGAAGTTTTTCTATAGCAAATATCACAGTACTGAACTACTAACGTTACAATAAATTATACAGTAGGTATATTCACGGGTCAATAAAAATAGCTAAACAAACCATATATTCTAGCATTATTAATCCCAGTGGCTTTCAGACAAGCTGCAGCAGCAGCCAGAGAGAGAAACACAGTGCTCAGCTCAGCCCGGTGCTGGGAAATTTCCTTGGGCAGGCACCAAGTGCCAGTACTGAAGGTCAGCACCACAACATCTCCACTTGCTATTGGCTTTTTCACTTTGAAACCACAGCATTTTGTTCACCTTTCCCCAGAAGGGTCACCCACAAGTGTGGAAACTTTTCCATTTTGCCACTGAAGAAATGGCAAATAACACGATGGACTTCTGAAGTCAACAAAGGGCTGCTGTAATTACCCACAGGGTTGAACTTCTGTGGGCAACTTCCCTGGCTTTTTGACAGTAATGCCAGCCCTGGGCCGCAGGTGCAAGTTTCCTCCCACTGCCCCAGACCTTTGGTTTCCTGTCTGCCAGCACAGTAGATGAGGAATGCTGCCTTCTCTGTGCCCCCAGGGAAAATACAAACATCAGTGTCTGGCCCAGAGTTGCACTTCCTCATCCTCACGTGGTCCTAGCAGATCTAAAGCCACCACCATCCTCACCAGAGCTGCTCCATTGGCTGCTGTGGAATTATTCCAGTTTCACAGGAATGTAAATATAAAAGTTGTTGATTTTCTTGGCAGTATTCACATACCAGTACAAAGACTGGATCCTTGTAGAATCCCTATAGTCTTTCTGTTTCTGTTTCAAGTTTCTCTTACTTACTTAACATGTACTGGGATTTCTAGAGCTTCAAGGTATTACACTGTGCTGTCACCATGTTGCTAATTCCTCTTCTTTTCTCCCTCTCCATTGGTGCTCTCCACAGCTTTCTCTTCCTTGACTGTCTCATCACTCCCACAGTAATCTCTGGCATCACAGATGCTGTTTCCCCATCCCCAGCGTCTGAAAGACAAATGGAAAACAGGAGTGCCCAGAATCAGAGGCCACAGCAATGCTATTGTGTTTAGGATAAGAAAGATTGTTAAAAGTATCATGTATTGGTTTAATTTACCCATCTCATGATAAACCATAGATCCCTTCTATCATCTTTGACACTAACTACAGACTCAGAAGTGTACTTTAAAATTACACTGTGTGAAGACTTTTGAGCAAATATGGTAAAGCCTCTCTTAAAAACAAAGGTAATCCCTCTGAGCCCACATGGTCTCAGTCATGTTTATTCATCCCTTCCAGTGTTATAACTCAATAAATACTGCTATGGCTTAGCTAGGACAGCCACTAAATGTATAATTTTATGGCTGAGTCTGCTCTCTGGCGCTCATTTAATCATGTGTTTTATTGTCAGCTCTTCTCAAACTGTCAAGCGTTGTTCCTTATGAGAGAGAGAGACCTGCTTTCTGTAACACACATCCCCCCTAGTCCCACTCATCATTTAGTACTATTGCCTTTCTTTTCTCTAGGCTCTTGATGACATTTATGGCTGTTTCTTCCCAAGAAATAGCATATTTTTAAAACGCGACCTCTTTTTCACTCTATAGTGCTTTGGCTCAATAATTTCTCACATGCTAGAAATGGCCCAGCTGACGTCTTGATCTTTATATCCATCCCCATCCAAGAGCTGTAAGCAGCAGTGAAAACTCACTGTGTGTACTGGATTTGCCTCACATCAGGAGGCACAGTGGAAAATCCTTTTCCTGCTCTGCTCAGTAACAGAAACGCAGAAGTTGTCCACGCCATGCCCATGGCACTGGGCTGCTGCAACACATGCCTGGCCTCTGTCACCGTCCCTGGGATGCCAATGCAATGAAGAAATACAGACATTTGCCCACATTCACACCCAACAGAAGTCTACTACCAGTGGCACAACACTGCAAACTGGTGGTATGTAAACGTGTAGTGGTGTCCACTGTGTGCAGGATTTACTGATGCTGTGAGGCTGTGTCTATACAAAGTCTCAGAATAGGATAGACCAGAATATTTCAGTTGGAAAGGACCTACAACGATCATCTAGTCCAACTGCCTCACCAATTTAGGGCTGGCCAAGTTAAAGCAAGTCATAGATTCATAGAATGGTTTTGGTTGGAAAGACCCTTAAGGTCATCGAGTCCAACCATCAGTCCAGCCCTAAGTGAACCACTGGGTCCTCTAAGCTTCATTCGGGGGATAGCACACAAGGATCAAGGGGACAGATGCTGCCTCATGTAGACCTACAGGGATTCACACAGACAACTGTTTAGCAAGAATAACCAAGCAAATAATCTGCTTTTTGGACTTTTATGCATTTCCTCGTATAAATATTTTAAGAACAGTAAAGATTGGCTGTTTTTCTTACACTTTTTCAAACTCAGCAGATCGTTTCTCCATCAAAAGTCAGCTCAGCAAAACGGAAACCTTTTGTGATAACTCATCCATTCAACCAATGCTTCCATGGCAAGTGATAAAGGGAGCTCAGCTCACCTCTCCCATGGATCTCAAGCAGCACATCAGGCTATACAGCAAAGCTGACACAAATCAGTCTGGCATTGCAAAAATGAAATGTACCACCAGGTTTTGAAAGAAATCCTTAGCTACCTGCTCCGGGCACTTCACTTCCAAAACTGGCGTGCAAGTTGCTTGTGTCCATCCTAACGAGCCCTGTGATCAGCCAGCAGACAGGATGCTGATCAGGGCATGCATATTCACACATTCTGGGGTACAGTGAAACAAAACACAAAGCAAATAAAAAAGTGCCACTCCTTTTTGATAATAACCACTACAGAGAGAAAACAGCAACAGCTTTCACATTAGTTTAAGGGGAGCAAAATCACTTGAAAAGAGAGTCCTAATACTGCACTAAGTCACACAGTTTTAATTTCACCAACCATGTGCTTTTTAAGTGTTCCCCAAAAGCCTAATTCTTGCTCTAGGCTGCCTGTGCTACTGAGAATTGCCAAAACTGCTCAGCAAACGGGACAGATGAGAATGTAATGAGAAAGAGAGAGGAGTGCTTGGAGCTGGGAGGCCAGCCTGCAATAGCACTGTTTCAATCCAGCTGAAGAAAACCCTGCTTTTGAGATCTTACAGAGAGCAATAAATGTGTGTTTCCTGACCTCAGCAGGGGTCTGGCTGAGAGGAGACCATTTTTGTTGCTGAAGCCATGCGCATCAGCTTTGCAGATTTGCCAGCTCCCTCTGTAAGATGGCCTGCAACATGTGTACACATGGTATCTGGCAACAATAATTCAGAGAAAATGAAAAATGCTTCTCATTCATTGCAAACAAATGGGAACAGTGCAATCCCAGGCAAACTTTCTCAAAGCAGGCAGCTTTCTGGATTAAAAAAGAAGGGAGTGAAAATAGTGTGGGGGCCTGGGGGATCCCTGGCAGGAAACGCGTGGGAACGGTTACTTCAAAGACTGGAGTAGATATCTAGGAAAAGAGCAAGTTTCCAAATGCAGCCTTTGCTCTCTGCTCTGGAAGAGCAGGGCTGTGCCCGTGGCACATGGGCACTCACACGTGCACTGCCAGGGCTGCAAACCAGGGACACCATCAACACCCTGCTCCCAGGGTGGACCCAAAATGATGACTTCTGGCATTTTGAATCCCTGTGACTCTGCAGGTCTGGGAACCTTCTGAGAAATAAACAGGCTTTCATTTACTTCCAGGTGTCTTCTTTGTAGAGGCTTTGTCTGCCATAGCCTGTGACACCAGCACTCAAGGCCACTAGAAGAGAAAGCCCATGGAGAACCCTTAAAGCTCATATAAATAGGGATGTTGTAGATGAAGGTACCAGAGCCATGACAGTGAGTAACTGCTGACCCAGCTCAGAGCTGCTTAGCCACATAAAATTTGAGGAAACCAACCTGGCTATCTCTGCATCCACACCTTTACTCCATGGCTTTACTTGGTGGTGGTCCTCAGTCTTCTCTGATGTAAAATTGGCAACTATTCAGAAAAGGCTTAGCAATCAGGTGGATAAATATATGGTAAATATACCACTGCCAAGTGTGAAAAAACTATAGCATGTGACATAGGTCAGCAAATAAACCACTTTTGTGAAAAATATGATAGGACATTTGATTTGGATTGTATGTGGTGTGAAAGCTAAGGCATATTACCATGTGTGGATAAAATTTAATTCTCACTTTATCTTTGGCATAAATTTATACACATCAACAGTGTATACGGTACAGAGTTCATAAGTTGTCTTAGTGATAGGACCTGAATGCAAACATAATCAATTTCATAGTCAGCAATCCAAAATACTAAAATCAATAGCTCATTTGATCTCTCCAGACCAACTGCACACAGATAGATTCATCGTAGCATTTCTATTTTCATTGGTTTAAAAGCTGCAAGGGAGCTTTACAGGGAATAACAACTGGCAGCGATGTCACCTGGGAGTTACAACAGGAGACCTTTGGTCGCGAGTTGTTTTGCTTTCCCTTGTAAAAGCTCTGTTGTGTTTACTTCACTGGAGTTTAACTTGGCTATGATTTCATGACTCCTGAATCCATGCTGTCCCCGGCCAAGCCATAGAATAGCTAAAGACTCAATAAAGATGAGTGACATCATTAACCCAATACAGTAGCTATTCAGATGTACGCTGTGGTCTCCTTACATAATCACCTAATTTTAGCTGCTGAGTGAGCCACATACAGTACCGCAGTGTATTATGAGCTCTGAATAACTGTCTAATATCAAGATGCTTTTCCAAGGTTATTTTATTTTCCTCATTTAAAATTATTTCCTTAGGCAAATCTCAAGGTGCTATTTTTTCCCTTAAGAAAACCCCTCTTCAAAACACATTCAAGGCGTCTGTTGCTCCTGACCACCTTGACACATTATTAGCTGGTCATCACAGTTGTAACGGTGCTCATGGCACTAATATACAGCACAGGGCCATGGGATTTTGTAATGACTGTCAATGAGAACAGCCCTAAGAAAACAATGTGGTGATACAAGTCTTAATTCAAGCATCAGACACACATGCATGCTCAAGTAAAGCACCTGGTTTGCTAAAAACAGCTGTTTCTTGTCGTTTTAAAAAATATCTGTGAAAATGCTTTTTAAACCAGAAATAATTTTGGGCAAGGACTCCTCTTGGCTATGTGCTACAACAACAGCACCTGCAAGCCCTATTCCCTGCAATCAATTAGCAGCAGACACATGCGTACTTGACACCATTTATAGGTACAAACTCCAGACACATATTAAATGTGGCAGCTTAGACATGCTCACGGTAGTGTTGGAAATCCCTCAGATCAATGTTCCACTTTTGAAAAAAAAAGTTAGAAAGCAAGGCTTTCATTGGAGGAATCCCATACACAATTGGCACCCAGGTGCTGTGCACCCCTCTCAGGTAAATTGCAATACTGTGCACACTGCATGTACAGGCTCCACAGATCGCACCACATACAGACCCAATCAAGTGATCCCATTTGATCCAATTTACCTTTCTTCAGCTTTTTTCCCCCCCCGATATATTTACATAACTATGCTCTAGCAATTAGAATTGTAGCTTTAAAAAAACTCCCTATTCCTGCAGTGCTTTCCATCAAAATGACTTAACACACTAAATCTCAGAAGTTTAATTGCTAATTGCTCAGAAGTTCCTGTGCTTGTAGAGACTTACTGAAAAGAGCTTGATGGATTTCTTCACAATTACAGAAGAGGAAAGACACAAGACACAAGGACTACCTACAGTGCTTGTACCAATCCACTTTATTATGAGGCATGCAGGAGACCACATGTAAAAGCCGACTCATATGTTATGATCCCCAAAAACCACAGTTCTGCTAATCCCCCCATCTTCGTACGTTTGACTTTCTCTTAGGGCACACTCTCCCTCGCAGCTGGCAGAGCTGGTGGTCAGTCCCCGTCCCTTATGTAATCAACGAGCTCACCTCACAGATATGCTCACATCGTGCTGGCACAGACTCACTTCTTCCACTTTGCAGCACTACGATCTGCAGACAGCCCTGGCCCAGGTTTCTGTCTAGTTAAAACAAAACTAGTGTCTTTCTGACAATTTCTGGAAAAACAAACATGCTAAACCCCAAGGCAACATTCTCTGCTGGATTAAGCAACAGTGACTCCTTTGCACTCATTTCCATTAGTAGAGGTGCTGGCTCCTGACCTCCAGTTCGCTCTATGCTACTTGCACTGTATTTGTGATTGTGGTGTTAGTAGGAGTCAAACAAATCCTGTTAATGTTGGGAACTGAATGTTTGTGCTGTGGAGGGCAACTGGCTGTGCACAGCGTTCCCCTCAAGCACCTACTCTATGTCTAATGATACCGTGGTAATTAACATCAAAAATTCTCCATGTGGTAAAAACTGACTGTAAAATTCCCTGGAAAAAAAAATCACATTTTATTGACAGATTAAAAATTAAACCAAAGTCCAACTATGCAGGAA
>NW_010183332.1:28626-39794 GCF_000695765.1 Mesitornis unicolor
AAACAAACGGGAATGCTGATGATGCCTTGGAACAAGGGAGATAGTCTAGCTGTCCCACTGCGGTGCTATCTATTTCTCTAGGCATTCATAAACAGCATAAACAAAATAGCCAGGTTTGATTCTGCCCAGTACTGTTGGATTGCAGCCACTGCATTCATTCCTGCAAGCAGAGGGCCCTATGTTTGAGATTCCGATCGTTTTTAATTAAAAACGCCCTGCCTCCCAAGCAGCACAGCATAATTCAGTAATAAACACCCTCAGCCCTGAGCCTGGGACACGGAGAGCCTCTGCTTCCCTCAGGAAGTTCAATGCTCCTCGCTGTGCAGAGGGCAGCAAGCCAGGACAGGCACGCTGAGGGGCACAGGGAAGACAGGCACAAAGCAGAATTAAGCGATGTGTTGGTCAGGGTGTGTTTCCAAAGGAGCCACTTCAACCTGAATTGCCAGTGTGATACACGAACAACCTGAAGGATTCAGTTTCTCACGACAACCCAATGACTGCTGGTGCAGTTACACTCTGCTGTTTGTAACTCAGTTACAAGCACAAACCCACAAAACTTGGATTACAGCCACAGCATAAGAGTACTTCCCTGGTTCAAAAAGATGTCTTAGACTTCCCTGCAGAAGAGAGATGCTGAAATAGCTGAACTATATTCCTAGATCTGACTCTGATTAACTCTCCTCATCTTGTATTTATCTTTCTTCAATCCTGCATAATAGTTGTTTTTCCCATTTAGATTCTTAGAGCAGATGATACCATCTCTGATTGTAAGTTTGGGAAGCACCAAACAGAATAAAAGCCTGAGCTTCAACAAGAATTCTTGTAGCACAAGAAGAAAGGAAAGGTGGGAAGTGAGGATACTCTCTAGGATTTGCTGAAGTTTCTTCCCTTCCAAAGAAAAACCAAAACATCCAACAACTTCTCCTACAGAGCTGTTTAAACTCTGTTGTATGCCAGAGTAGGACAGTGTGCTGGACAGTAAACCAAGCTTTTAAAAGAAACAGAAAGAATATGTACCCCTGTGATACTTATCTCATTTCCGGAACTAAAGCTTCCCTTTTATTTTTTTTAGTGCAAGCATGAGTTAAAAGCCAGTAAAAAATTAACTAAAGAATTCTACAAACGGACATTTTGTAGACCCTCAACCAAAAAGATTATCACCCTGTGAATAGCAAAATCTCTCATTGCATTTGGGAATGTGACAGCTGCCATCTTCATTGAAACCTTCATCTTCTGTAATTTTTCTTGCATTACAGGAAAATTTTACAATGTTTTTGGAAAACATTATGGAACCTCTGGAAGTTGACTCATTTTTTTTTATGGCCATGGGCTATGATGCATAGGTGTGCATCATCTTCATCCCTCATCTTCATCCTACAACCAGCCTGGGGTGCCCATCTGCCAGTCCCACCACTTCTGGAAAGGTTTCTTAAAAAAAGTGTCAGTGCAGTAGGATCCCACAAGCCTGAACTTCAGAGCTGAGCATAACTGTGTGCCTCCACTGGGGGAAATCTCACCAAGAAGATAATTTTCAACACCATGACAGTCTAACTCTCTCTTCTTTCATTTTAGTTTTCTTTTTACATTTTGTGTCTCTCCAGGCTACTCCAGTGAAATATTCCATTCTGCAAAGGGTTAGTATCAGTCTTTTGATAAGCATACTCCAATTGGGGTGAGAAAGACTTGTGTCTTTCAGATTAAAATACTCGCTGCAAATTCTTCCACTTATTCCTTTATTGGCTGTGCCCCTCATTGATTACATGGCCAGCTTCAGTTTCTATCGTCCTCTACATTTCACGCAGGATACTGCCCTTCTTAAGGTAAATAACCCCAAAACAACTGCTCATCCACACAGTTAATGCATTGCTTGAGATATGTAGCACGTTACTTCTTGGGCACAATCAGATTTTGTCATATATTTTTTTGTCAGTGTAACACAGAACACTCCAAATAATTTTCTAGGCAATCCTTAGCTTTTTTAAGGGATCATAGATCTGAAAGTTAAGTATGGGCTGTTTAGTAAATTAACAAACCAGGAAGTATTTTCCACCTTTCTACATATGGACAACTTATAATGGGCTGGCAAGTCCAGTATCAGGCTTATTTTTTCATTATCCTATTTCCTTGACATGTCTATATACTGTTTACATAGTGGGGGAAGGGAATCAAATCCCAAAGGGAAAAATATCTGTACCAACAGTTCAACATCCATGAGAAACTCCAAAACAAGAGCACCTAAGGCACAGCCATACAGATAACAGCACGACTGGGAAGAGATCAGCAGAATTGGTTTCTGAAATGTAAAAATCCCCAAACTAAAGAGAAAGAGAGAGATTAAAAGTGTCTTGTCTTCCTGCAGCTCCCCTTGAAAACTCTAGTATTTTAAGGATGCAAAGAGCTGCAGTTACAAGCAGGAGAGAAAGCAGATTTTTAATGCTGATAGGAAACAAGAATTGTCTCTCAAAAGAGCCAGCTGAATTTGCAAGACTGCAAATGGAAAGGAGCTCTTTCAACTCATAGCACACATGACATCAGCATCTGGTGCTTGGAAAGGAGACCCCTCTGCACTGTATTTACCAAGCCAATTTTCAGAAGAAAGCCATCTCAGCCATTTCTGTACTCCTCAGTGACTGTGAGACAGGACATGCCGCGTTCCCAGCCCCTGTCTCCCTTCGTCAGGACCAATCCTTTTGGCAAAAGCTCCACGTGCATTTTTTTGGCTGCCTTGTCAGAGGAAACACAGAAACACAAACTGCCATCCACCAACTCTGGTGTAGCTGAGAGTCATCCCACCACAGAGGAATAAATAATCTGCATTTTGAATCATTGTTTTCCAGATGGATTATCTTGCATTTGTCAGGGTGACTCCTTGTTATTTCCTGCTTCTCTTTTTTCAGTGGTGTTTGCAGTATTCATCTGCATCATCTGTTAATTTCATTAACATCTCGTTTAATGATCAAGAAGGGGTTAGTTTAAAATGACGTTACATAAAACCGGACATAAACTCCCCATTCCTGCAGCATCCCACCGATCACCTCCCACGCATCTCCGTGACCTGTCATTTATCATGGCCTCGTCCTATGCAAGAGCTCATGCTGTGTTGGTATGAGATGTCATCTTCAGGTGAAAATTCCTAAGTCATCCTACTCCGGGATTGCCTCTGGTTTTCCTTTGACTGCAGCATTCTGCCTTGAAGGACTGAATTACGTTTCTTTGAATCATTACAATAACAACACAGTTTTGCCCCAGTTCTGTGATGCACTAAGCTATAGGTACTATTTTGTTACAAATTATATTGGTATTACCGTAACAAATTGGAAACTTCATATTCTCCCAAAAATTCTATTTAAAATGCTTGCATGCCCGCTGCAAACTAAGGTTTCACTGCACTAGAGAGATGCCACCAAGTGAGAAGGGAAGCTAATAGTACAGAAGAAAGACAATCCCCAGTGGGCATACAATGGCTGCACTACAGCTTGTTGCGGTTTATGTAGGATGAAGAAGCATGCCTATGTAGAAAGCCACAAAAATAAACACTAGTATTACAGAAGCAGCCTCCATAACAACACATTTAAAATTGTTACACACACAAGCCCTAGTAGGCACCCCTTCTCACCCACCTGCCATCCCACTGGGTCCTAAGACTCCAGCCTTGGGGGTCAGTGGGGCAGATGCATGCCGTGACAAGCTGTTAGCATTCCTAGCTCTTGATGTTGATGGTGGGGGTTTCTTGTTACTGACTCTAGAATCTATGTGGGATTACTTGTATGTATTTTGCAAGACAAACTAATCCCTTGCTCTTTATTCACTGCTCTATTGTTCCATGTTATGGTCACATTTACTATATATGGCCTGCTTTATATTTGTTATATCTAGATTCTTTTCCTCTTTGTTATCCCTAAAAACAGCTTACCCAGTTCCCAAAGCTGCATAATTACAACTGGTGAGTTCCTATTAGCACCAGGGCTGCTGGTATAGTCCTTTGTCCACACCTCCAATGCCTCTGCTATCACCCCCATACCTGCATTCCTCTCTGCTGCATTTTAATTCCAGGCTCATAAATAGCTCATACAACACAGAACAACTACACACAATTACTACCTACCAGTTACAAAGCCATGAATGGTAACATGAGTTTCCCCATCATTGTACAACACTAAGCAAAGCCTTAAACAAAAGCAGCAGTGATCACCTGGTTGTGAGACAGCTACGGGAGCTCAGACAAAGCTGCAGGCAGCCCAGGACAGGTCCAGAGCCAGGCAAGCCCTGAAGCCTCTCAGCTTAACACAGAACCCTGGCCTGTTTCTATCAGTGGCAACTCCGCATTAGGCTGCACAACAGACCCACCAAATCAAGCTACATAACACAGGATAGGGATGGATCTGAAACATGGGTTTCACAGTCAGCTGTACACTGCAGAAATAAAGAAGAAACAAGAAGAGACAATTTCTATCTAGGAACAACAGTGACTCTGTGGATCTGAAAAACAGACACACTGGATGGTCGGTGGCATGTAAGGAGTAGAGTAGACAAGGCCTGCAGACAGAGACTTCCAGAGAGGATCCCTAACACGTTACAAGCACCTCAGCACTACAGAAACCTGCACCCTGTCACCTAACACCAGCAAGCCAAGTGTCATGACACTCCCACGTTCTTACGTCAGCAGCAGTGCAGTCCCAGTCATCTTGACAAGCATTAGCAAAGGGCTAGAAAAATGGCTAAAGATTATTATTGTCAGTAAAATGTTCCTGAGGTCACTGGAAGAGCAGATGGTGAACAGGAAAGCTGTGGAACAAGAAACATTGCTGCTTCTGTCACACCTGGAATTTTGGGAAGTCAACATGTGGGCAACACTATCACCACAAGCATGGTGACCACAGATCTCATTGCAGTACCACAGCTCTTGGCAGGTGTGAATGTAGTAATTCAGTCTTAGCATGGGTCAGACCAGATGTACACCTGTAAGTGTTGCTAGCCCCACAGATTATACAAGATTATAGCAGATGACATTTTTTTCTTATCATGGCATTATTTGGTTGGAAAAGACCTTTAAGATCATTGAGTTCAACCATAACCCGTCCACTACTAAATGACGTCTCCAAGCACCACATCTATCCGTCATGTAAATACCTGCAGGGTATTTAAATACCTCCACCACTTCCCTGGGCAGCCTGTTCCAATGCCTGATAATCCTTGCAGTGAAGAAATTTTTCCTTTTATCCAAGCTAATCCTCTCCTGGTGCAACTTGAGGCCATTTCATCTCATCCTAATGCTCATTACTTGAGAGAAGAGACCAACCCCCGCCTCACTACACCCTTCTTTCAGGTAGTTGTAGAGAGCAATAAGGTCTCCCCTCAGCCTCCTCTTCTCCAGGCTAAACAACCCCAGTTCCTTCAGCCCCTTCTCATAACACTTGTTCTCCAACCAGCTTCATTGCTCTTCTCTGGACATGCTCCAGTGCCTCAATGTCCTTCTTGTAGTGAGGCCCAAGATAGAACATTTGAGGTATGGCCTCACCAGTGCTGTATACAGGGGATGATCACTTCCGTGCTCCTGCTGGCCACACTATTTCTGATACAAGCCAGGATGATGCTGGCCTTCTTGTCCATCTGGGCACACTGCTGGCTCATGTTCAGTTCGCTGTTGACCAGTACCCCTAGATCCCTCTCTGCCAAACAGCTTTCCAACCACTCATCCCCAAGCCTGTAGCACTCCATAGGGTTGTTGTTACAGTAGAAGAATTAAAGGAGAACTCAGGATCAAAACACCTAACTGGGACAGGCTGGAAAAGTTCAGAATGTGGAGTATTGAAATGCTGAAAACAAGGAGGTTGAGGTCTCCCACATCTAACACTTTTAATGCCAGGAGGATTCCTGTTGGACACAAAGGGACAGAGACATTAAAAAGATCCTAAAACCAAAGGACATGAAGGGAATCAAGCAATTTCTAGGAAAGCCACCTGTTTTTCAAAAAATTTCTGAGTACATTAACTAGAAGCTTATGAACCCTTAAGAAAATTAACACTCTATGAAACATTTCCCTCCCACACACATGGAAACCCTTATGGATTTGCCACTAACCACCAACTTCAATAGTGGCTTAGTTGAATGAACAGAGGATACATTTGTCATGTCTGCTGACAACTGGAAGCTGTAAAAAGTTGAAGGCACTCTAGGGCCAAGAGAAAATTCAAAATACTCTGTACAAAATGGTGATACATTTTGAGAAAATACAATGAAATTCCGTACAAAGGACAAAGTAAAGTACTTGAGAGTAATACATAACCAGTAGATGCTGGGCAGCAGCTTTGCAGTGAATGTTCTGAAGTTTGAGGAGGATTAGGACCTGAACACAAATCTATAATGCCAAACTGTAGAGAAAAAAGTGACTTAATGAGACATGCACTTTTCCTGTTTACTTGGTAGTGCTAAAAAAGGAGCTTCATCTGAAACACTGAATGCATTGTGGGCAGTACACTTCAAGAAATGTGGACAACCAGAACAAGGCAGAGAAAAGCAAATAAATGAGCATATGCCAGAAAACATAAACCATAAAGAAAAACTGAAAGAATAAGAGGAGACGGGAGAAGATAATAAAATTCAAACACAATAAAAAGCTGCTGCAAAGGGGAACATCATAAACTGACTTCCACGGCTGATGTGAACAGGATTGGAAGTAGTGGACTTAAATTACTGCAAGAATGATTTTCTTCAGGATTATGAAAAACTTTCTCCTGCTAAGAAGAATGAAGCATCAGAACAGATTGTTTAGAGGGGTTGTGCAGTGTCTACCATGGGAGCGTTTAAAGAGCTGATCAAATAAACACGCCAGAACTGGTTCTGCGTAACCTGAGTCAAGGATGGATTACGTAACTTCTCAAGGACCCACCTAGCCCAGGTTATCTACTGCAGGTATTCATCTGTTGCATCTACTGTTTCATGATACAAGCAAAAAGGCCAGAGCCCATAGGAATACTTCTTTGAAAGAGTAAGGAAAATCATAAATACTAGCTTAGCTCTGACATACAACAGCCCTGTATGACAGCAAAGGTTAAAACTGGAACAAAACAAAAAAACCCCAAACCTATTGGCTATGCTTTCTGAATCAGCCTTCTTTTGAGTCATCTCTCAGAATACAAGACGAACATGCTGTCTGATCATCAGCCATTAAAAAAAAAAATCATGAACTATTGCCAAGGCTCTCAAGCAACACATAGGCTATGGAGATTCCAACAAGCTGATCTGAGTATAAGACACTGCTGCCAAAATGGGAGACTGTCAGCATGCTCCATTGCCTTTGCATGTAGGATAGGAAGCTTTGACAACAAAAGCAAATTTCAACCAGGATGATATGCTAGAGACAGAGGAATATCTTGTGTTTCAGAGCTATCCAGACTGCATGAAGCAATTAGATCCTGGAGTCCCAGAGGGTGAAAGAAGTGCATGTTGTATACAAAATTATGTTTAAATGGGATTAGCCAAAAATCCAAGCAGATTTAAAAACTGATGTAATAAGATGCATCTATGCTTCAACACCAGGCAAGCATAAGGACGTCTCTGCAAGCCAACTATCCAACTCTTCATTTACATGCATGCATGTAAACAGTTCAACAGATGAGAAGAGCTCAGGGATCAACATCAGGGGACAGAACCTCATGAAATCCTCGCCTACCCGTGGTAAAAAGTCAGAAGAAGCCTGCTGATTTTTAATGAGGGTAACTGTAGGAATTTCAGTAAGTTCCCATTGCTGAGAGGCAAGCTAGGAGGACATACAGGCACGTAACATGACAAGGACTTAGAAGAGGGATTTTGCAATACTATTGTGAATAACAGGCCACATCAAAATTCAAATGATGCAGTATTAATGAGGATGAGCTACAAATGTCTGAAGCTGGACACCCCCAAAGGCATCAGAGGTCAAAGAAACTAATGGATAAAAATCTAACCAAGAGGATGGCACTTCTGCTCAGCAGTTCCACTCATTGCAAAAGACTCCTCAGGGTGCAGCAGAGATTGAACTGATGGGATAAAGATTCATGGTTTCTCTTCCCGTAACGCATTTTCCTATAGCTCAACAGAGCAAAGACAGGCATAACAAAGAACACCAAACCAGGCATGTCATTATAAGCAAGGAACCAATGACTGGAAGCTTTTGAGCAAGAATTCATAGCTCTTGCTGTCAGTCACCAAAAAAAAAAACCAACAGAGGAAAAAGTATAATCTTCATTAAATTATAGGTCACAGGAAGCAAAGCAGAAAGGTACCTAAACAATCATAAAGCAGTTGCAAATAGCCAGAGGAAAAGTGCTGGGACTCAAAGACAGCCTTAGCAATCTTCTCACGTGCTGCAAAGAATTTAAAAATAAGATGGGACAGAGGAATATGGAGGATAGGACAAGACAAAGGACTACAGAGTCCAAGTAAGATCTCTGTACCAATGGCAGCAACACAAACAAGGAACGGGAAACCAGGCTGACCACTTGCTGGTGGGCTGCAATGATCTGGCAGGAAATGCCTTGACCCTATGGACAGGCATGCAGTACTTCACAGCTGGTCTTAACTAGTCATTAGCACAAAGGACAAAAGAGCATAAATTGCTATAAAGAAAAATCTAGAAGCTGCACAGAACATGGACAGAAAAATCCAGGTTTGGAGAAAGCACCATATAAGCCATTTTGCATGCCAAAGTGCTAGAGATGACTGTGGCACCTCTGTAAGCAAGTCTTCCAAAGAAGGAAGCAAGCAAAACAGTGCACCTTGTTTCAGAAGTAAGGAAAACCAAAGCCCATCTGGACTCTGGCCACATTAACTCTAAAAATGGACAGATGGAGGACCAAGATTACAACTTAGCAATTACTAAAGCCTAGGTCCTTTGTAACATTTAAAAGAAAATTAGAGACATAAAAATTTAATACAAATACAGTTTTTAATATTCCAGTTTGCATGTGAAATTTCATCTCTCATACGAGATACTTAATCACATTAGTATTTGTAAAGTTAAGATTTTTCCCTGGAAAATTCAAAGGGTTGAGTCAGAGTTTGCTGTCTCAAGTATGGTCAAGCAGACTGCTCATCTCTCCTTCCTGACTGGATTAACTCATTCCATTGAGCTGTTCAAGAGTGAAAACTGCTTTTAAAAATCAGTTAAGATTTGCCTTGTTAGTGAATGTGCCTGAAAATTCAGTACAAAGACTATGGTACACAAATGAAGCCAAGAGTTAAAGTATAAGTACAGTTTAAGGTAGCTTTAAATCTCTTTAATACATAGCTGCACAAGTCATAGCTGCTTTCAATTCTAGGCTGCTAAAACAGTCATTCAAGACAGTTAAACACTAATTAACAATGAAGAACTCTGAGAAATTCTAACAGAACCTTTGCAAAGTTCACTTACAGAACTCATTCTTCTCATTAGGAAACAAGATCTAGCTGATATGAATAAATAACATAAAGAAGCTCCACTTCAAGCTCAGAGAGCAGCTGCAGCTTTCCCTGCAGCTCTGCTCCCTAAGCCACACTGCCTCAGTGAACAACTAACAATAAAAATGATAACCTGTTAATATTCAGCCTAAAACCAAGGATGTATTAAGCCTTTAAAAATCTTATTCAAGATTTTATATTTATTTGAAAATACTTTATTTTGTAGTGCATTATTTACATGAAAAAAGACAAAAAAAATGCTTTAAATGAAACAATGCCATTTAATGTTTATTTGCTGAGAGGGATATTGCACAGGGAGGTCTTTAGCCGGTCTAGTTAACCACTGTTCTTCATCTGCTGCTGCTTTTTCTCCTCCATTTACTGTCCAACCAGGAATTAAGTCCTTCATTCTACATATTACATCTGCAGATGCTAATTAAGCGTTGATTTTCTATTTGACATAAGTACGTACTACTAAATTTTTACAAAGCTCAAACAAGTTGCGGATTGTTGAGTGAGGTTCCACTCTTACCAAAAGACCACACTGAGTGAAAGCACTGGAAATGCTTTGTCATGGGAATGTTATGGCAATGCTCATTACACCTTTTGAAGTCAGATGCACCTTTCCATAAAATATAAAAATTATTATTAAAAAAGAAAGATAAGCTTGAAAAAGGATATCATACAATGAAATAGTGATGGAGAACAATGCTTAAAAATAAATAAGCATTGCTGACTATCAGGACCACACACCTGAGGTTACGAAGGTAAGTGCTTTGCTAAATATAGCCTTAAAATATGCTTTCAGAATCTATTAATAATTAAGAAAGCCTGATTGTTTATAATCTCTATGCCGTGGTTTAGGCCCAGTGCGTAACTGAGCACCATGATGCCCCAGAAAAAGGGCTAGCCAATATAAGGACTGGGAAGGCTTCTCACCGCTTAAAAAGGTCACGGGCAAAAGACAGACCCATCAAAAGGAAATAAAAACCAACACAATTTTAATTCATTACCAACATCAGAGTAGAACAATGTGAGATACAACCAGATCTTAAAGTCAAAACACGTTTCACCCACCCCTCCCTTCTTCCCGGGCTCTGTTTTGTTCCTGGTTCCTTCACCTCCACCCCCTCCCACTTTGCCTTGAGGCACAGGAGGATGGGAGTGGGGGTTGCAGTCACTGTTGCGCCATGTGCTCCTCATGGTAGGGAGGACTCTGTCCAGCCTCTCTCTCTCTCCTTCCACATGGTGCCCTTTCCACAGGAGAAAAAGTCCTCAAAAGTCCAATACGGGTCTGCCCACAGCTGCAGTTTCCCTCATGCACAAAACTGCTTCAGCCCAAGCAAATGTGGGTCTGCCCACAACTGCAGTTCCCTCACACACAAACTGCTCCAGCACACACTGCCCGGAGTCACGGCTTCTTCAGAGGCAGCCACCTGCTCATGTGGCCCTGCCTCACCAGTGAACTCAACGGGCTGCAGGTCAGTCGACCCGGCTCTCGCCACGTGTTGCAATGGGGAAACCTGTGCTCTATGTCCTCCCTCTCCTTTCTTTCCTTCAACCGACCTTGGTGTTTTTTAAAAAAGTTGTTCTCCTCAGGCTCCACTCCCTTCTCCACTGCAGGTCTCTTCTGATGGTTCTGGAGTTCCCGGCTCTTTCTTTTCTCGGGCTGGACTTGCAGTGGGGCTTAAGCTTAAGTTGGGGTTGGGCAGGGCCGGGGCCATGCAACCCGCCCCTGAGGCCACACTGAT
>NW_010183332.1:40062-67752 GCF_000695765.1 Mesitornis unicolor
GAGAGAGCGAGGCATGCCCTGCACCACCCTTAAATACATGAATTTGCAGGGGCACTGATTGGCTTGGCCCTGGTCAGAGGTGGGTGTGACAAAGGAAAAGGGGGGAACTTTTCAGGTAGCTTCTTAAAGGGCCATCTCCATAGCCCTTACCCCATTACCAAAGACACAACCCAAAAACCCCTCACAGAAAACCCAATACACTTTATTATTCTCCTCTCTTGGTGGAAATTTTATTATAATCACAATACTTAGCATATTGTGTATTATTATAACCACAATATAAATGTTTAAAACTAACTTAGGTTCCATTCTTCTTCTCTAAAGGTCATTAGCTTTAATGTCTTAATCTGTCCTTCACTTTATGACATTCAGAATTGCAATTTTGTGTTAAACCATGAAAACTTTCAATATTTAAGAAATCACTTTATAAAGGATAGTATCAGTCTTCAGAGAGTGTGAGGCAAGATATACATAATGCAGGCATACAACAAAGTCAGTATTACAAAGACTTGGTAATAAATACACAGCTCTGATCTATCCAATACAAACTAATCAGGATAGGAAGCCTGAATAAAATTTTGCATCAATTAGGCAATAAACATGTTATTTTTATGATTATGAAACCAAAATATGTAATTGTCCATTCCATCACTGTTGAAAAATAAAAGCTGTATAAAATACTACTGTGAGATACTACACATACTTAAAAGGAACATCATTTGAATAAAAACAGACACTGGAAAATATGTTTTCTAAAATTCACACAGAAGTGTGAACTAAATTGGAACTTGTGTTCCAATTAAAAATGTTAAAAATAACATTTGACAATATAATTAATTCATTAGAGTTTTATTTATAAAGAAATATTTCTTACTTAAAAGCTAAATAACTGACAGAGAGGAGTTCTTTGCACAATATAATTAATTTCTTATTACAAAATTCAGATGTGGGATCACAATCCAGTGTAACACAACAATCCCTTTTTACACTGCAGCAAATAGTATGAACTGAAGTAATTTTTGCTTTCAAATGTTGATACACTACCCAAAATGAGGAAGTAAATGCTGCACTTTGATTCAAATTTTACGTTTTTTCCACTCTGGCTTGTCTGTTTCTTCATCTTCTGGTTCCACTTCTGCAAAAACTGTTTTTGGCTGCGTTCTAGAAAACATTAAAAAGATTAAAATACTGGTCAGACTACAGTTCTCTATCAGAAACTGTAGTAGACATGCACTAGACACAAATGACAACCTTTCTATATTTAAAAGAGAGCACCCTAGACTTGTCTATTTTTCATTTTAAACATAAACCTATCAAGTAACAGTCTAGGAACTGAGGAAACTTGCAGCTCTCAGGCAAAGAACATAACACACACACATACACACACATCTTTTTCAGGTATTTTTTCTCATCAGCTCACAATCATTATTTGCATATTCCATGAATAAAATTAAGATAGAAGAAAGGAAGAAATTTATTACAGTGCTAAAAAATGGAGCCATGGGTCTTCTCATTCCATGATTTTTAAAAAAGAAACCTCTATTTTGATACACTGTAGTATGAAAGCAGCCAGTAAGTGAAAACAGAGCAGCTACGCTGGGTTTCTGGCTTAGCCGATGCATGAAAAAAGCGTCTTCCTCCAGAGACTTTATCCAGCACTACCTTAACATAAAAACCTAATGATCTTCATATGAGAACATAGTGTATCCTACAGTCAAGCTTGATGGTATCTATTCCTTGACTGTTTACTTGTATTTTAAATAACACTTAAACTTTATAAAAATAATTATTGATTACTTTTTAAACGAACACAGTATCAAGTAGCATTTCAATAAACTGTTTGGACATTCAGTTCCTCTGTTTTACACTTTAATCAATGCATGGTCCCCTTGTCCAACCTAATTCTCAGCACAACCACTGCAGAGTTGAAACCACTGGATTTTGGATGCTAGCTGAGCTCAACTTCTCATTACCACAGACACAACAAAGGACAAAATGCAGCCAAGACCGTCATCAGCTCATTAATGTATTAACTAATGTTTTTACAGCAGTCTAAGGTTGTGAAGCACTATTAATATAACAACTGTTATTTGGCAGACTATAAAATGCATAAACCTTAATAAAATTGTGTCTGCCTCACTTAAACACAATAGGCATAACTCAATGTCGCCACAGACTTTGAAGAGTAATAGCAAACCATCAGCTATTAAAGAGCAGGATTCTCCACTTGTTAAATACATGGCACAAAGTAGATTTAAAGTCAGGATCTTTCTATCAGCCTCCCTTCTCCTCCATTCCCCAAACTTGCCATGGGGGACCTGCACTACTGAAAGTTAGAGAAGTCATTCTGCTCTCCATGGAAAACAGAACTAAGATTTTTTTTTTTAAATTCTGATTAAAAAAAGTCATTGGACAATAGTTACATAAACACTACTTAACCAATTACTTAAGGAGGATTAAAAAAAAAAAATAAAAATCAACATTCAGTCCAGAACAGACACAAGGGAAGAAGGCTTTATTGGCCAACATACTAAATTTTGTTAGCTGCTGAAGAGGTGGAATGTACAGAATCTTCTCTTCTTTCAAAACACATGGATGGAAGTTTATTTAGCCAATTTAATAGTGGACCCTCCTTTTATCACAACACGCAAAAGATCTATAATGCCACATACATTCACATCAGGTCAGTATAGAGATGCTTGTTAGTAAAGTGCAACTAAGTGTAAAGCTATCACTTCTGACCACAAAACCTGCAGCTGTCACAATTTTGGTTAGAAACTTCCAATCTAATTTGTCAAACAAGCAGCAGAACCTACATATTTCCCAGGTAGGAATGGCACAACGAAAAGTTACAGGCTTCAGTTATTGTAGTGAGTAATAAAGAGTGGGATCGAGTGTATCCTCAGCAAGTTTGCAGACAACACCAAGCTGAGTGGTGCAGTTGACACAACTGAGGGATGGGATGACATCCAGAGGGACTTGGACAGACTCAACTGGGCCTGTGCGAATGCCATGAAGTTCAACAAGGACAAGTGCAAGGTCCCACACATGGGTCAGAGCAACCCCCAGTAACAATACAGGCTGGGGTATGAAGGGATTGAGAGCAGCACTGCTGAGAAGGACTTAGGGGTAACTTCTGGATGAAAAGTGGGATGTGATCCAGCAATGTGTGCTTGCAGTCCAGAAGGCCAACTGTATCCTGGGCTGCATCACAAGAAGTGTGGCCAGTAGATCGCAGGAAGTGATTCTGCCCCTCTACTGCACTCTGGTGAGACCTCACCTGCAGTGCTGTGTCCAGCTTTGGAGTCCTCAGCTCAGGAAACACATTGACCTGTTAGAGCCAGTCCAGAGGAGGGCCACAAAAATGATCACAGGGATGCAACACCTCCCCTATGAAGACAGGCTGAGAGAGTCAGTGTTGCTCAGCCTGGAGAAGAGAAGGCTCTGGGGAAAGATTTTTCAATATTTAAAGGGGGCCTTTTAAAGGTAGCCTGTAAGAACACTAGGGACAAACTTTTTAGCAGGGCCTCCTGCAGTAGGACAAAGGATAATGGTTTTAAAGTAAAAAAGAGCAGATTTAGACTAGATGTGAGGAAGAAAATTTTTTTAAATTAGGGTGGTGAGATACCGAACAGGTTGCCCAGAGAGGTGGTAGATGCCCTGTCCCTGGAAACATTCAAGGTCAGGTTGGGCAGGACTGATGTAGCTAAAGATGTCCCTGCTCACTGGAAGAAGTTGGACTAGGTGACCTTTAAAGGTTCGTCCCAACCCAAACTATTGTATGATTCTATCCGATAAGTATGCTACTCTGAGTCCAGTAAAGCTGGCAGTGGAGTGGACGAAAAAAAAAAACTGTAGCATAACCTAGCAGTAACCAGCTAAAGAAAAAACATACAGAGGGAGTCAAGTCTGCTTGCTATCTCATTTTTTAAAATTAGCATGAAATGGCTGTAGCCTCAGCTCAGCTGAAATGTAAACTGTTCCACCTCCACAAGCTACACAGCGGTAACCGGGGCACCTGGGGGTGATTCATATGGCTGACCATTTTAAAGCTATAAGCATAGAAAACAGTTTTTGTTACAGCATTATCAGAAGTGATCATTTAATTTAAACACAAATTATTCTGCTTTGTAAGTGCACTAGACATTGCTAGTACAGTAGGAGTTTGCTGCATTATTAATATTTATACAAAATTATCACAATGGGTTTACTTCTTTAACATATTTTCATTTCTGAGGGTAAATAATACATATGGAAAGCTGTGGTTTTTTTCCCTACCAACTTTCTCAATTTGACTTTGACTATCTTTGACTTTAGGAATTGATTCAGTTTGTCAGGGGCTGGTTGATATTTGAGGACAGCCTCCTCAAAACACACTCCATCCTGTGTGCAGAAAGTGAAGCCTTGCAGAAACCTAGTATAGATGTGCAGGGATCTCCTGACTGAGATAAACCCCAAATCCCAGACAAGAAGAACACAGACAAGAAGAACACAGAGAGAGGAAGCAGCGTCAGCCTTAGCCAAGAGCAACAGAGGCATTAGGTGAACATGTAGGAATGGGGTTAGGAAAGTCAAAGCTCAGCCACAGTTGAAATTGGTGAGGAATATGACAGGTAACACTAACAGCTTCTACAGCTACACTGACAGCCAAAGGAATGCTAAGGAAAATGTGCTCAGTGGGGCAGGTAATCTACTAAGGTACAATATGGAAAAGGTCAACACTCAGTGGTTTTTTGACTCCCTTTTCCCTGAGAAGGTCTGTCCTCAGGTCTCCAAAAACCTCTACACTACCAGCAGAGTCTTTGGGAGGAAGTGAAACATTACCAACAGACAAACAAATCCATGAGATTTGTGAGTGCTGTGTCCAATTTTGGTCCCCGCTATACAAAGAAGATGCGGACAGGTTGGAGGAAGTCCAGAGAAGGGCCATGAAGAGGACTGGAAGACCTTCCATATGAAGAAAGGCTGAGAAAACTGGGCCTGTTCAGTCTTGGGAAGGGAAGGCTTAGGGGGCACCTTATCACCATGCACCAGTACAGAAAGGGTGGCTTCCAAGAACATGGAGATTCGCATTTCACCAGAAGTCACATAGAAAAGACGAGGGGTAATGGACACAGGTTGCTTCTGGAGAGATTCTGACTGAACTGCAGAAGAAATTTTTTTGCCATGAGATCAATCAGACATTGGAACAATCTCCCAGGGGAACTGGTGGACTCAGCTTGACATGGTGCTGACTCATCTCATTTAAACTGTACTTATACCTTGAGAGGTTGGACTGGATGATCCTTGTGGTCCCTTCCAACCTGGTATTCTACGATTCTGTGAGATCAGATGGGAGAGATCCAAAGGTACTGAGTGAGCTGGCCCATGTCACTGCAAGGGCACTCTATTGTCTTTGAGAGGTCATGGTGATCGGAGGAGGTTCTTGATGACTAGAAAAGGCAAACATCTTTATGAAGGGCAAACGGAGGATTTGGGAAACTACAGGATGGTCTACCTAGCCTTAGTCTCTGTGAAGGCTATGGAACAAATCCTCACGAAAGGCATTTCCAGGCACACGAAGGACAAGAAGATGACAGGAAACAGCCAGCTGGAACAGGCTGCCCAGAGAGGCACTGTGAAGTCTCCATCCTTGAGGATATTTAAACTTGGCTGGGCAAGTCCTGGAACAGCCTGAATCTATCTGACTGACCCGAGCAACCTGATCACAGTGGACCTCTAAGGAGGAGGTTGGACCAGATGAACTCCAGAGGTTCTCTACCATTCCTACCTAAATTATTCTATAATCCTGTCTTCCCACATGGCTATCAGCAGAAACCAGTATTTCATACACAGACAAATGCATTCCTATTGTGGGTTACACTAACAGGCTGCAAACAAAAACAGGAAAACAAACTAACATAATTTATTCATACTGCATGCTTCTCTGTATTTCAGTTTATTTCTCTATTTTCAGACATGCAAAGTCCTAAAAAATTTCCAGGGGTCATGCAAACTGCTTTAGAGTCACCATAACCCCATAATAAATGGAAAGTAGCTCATTGACATCTGAGGTTCATAGACTAGCAGCTAAAAAAAATACTGCTACAGCTAAACCAGCAGGCAATTGCATATCACAGCATGTGACTCATGTCACAGTAACTTTTGAAATTTGTGTTTATATTGCAATGAAACAAAGGAAAAAAAAAAAAGAAAAAGACTTTCAAGTGTGCTTGGAAATCACAATAATGTCATAAAGGCTTCTTCCAGACTGAAAAGTGAAACTTTTCAGCATCAGGCCCCTTTGTACTGCTTACCTCACCAACCAGCCTGACTTCTCTGTCCTCTGGGGCTTCCCTCTCAAAATTAACAATTTCAAAAAAAGATTTAGGTTAAATATACCGACACGCGCCAACAAAATCACTGTTACAAAACATTCTGTTCAGTCCTGCTTCTTCAACTAACGATATCCAAACCACTACGTGACCAACACTTCACACACTGGTATCGCTGCTGAGAGTTCGCTGAGTTCAGTGAACACAGCACAGTGACAGGCTGCTCCTACAAGTCACTGCCTTTTGCCTTTGACAAGCAGCAGTGACACAGACAGCAAAATAGGGACATCACTGAACTGAAAGGCATTTTCTAAGAACTCTGGTCTATCTTGGTGGGGAGGGAAATTTCACCCTTACCTTTGCTATGGTACAGAAGACAGCTACATCTGGGCCTGATTAGGCCCTCAGCTACAATGCTTAGTAATTCTTGCTGATCTTTCAGAGGGACAACTAAAGTCATTATAATATCTCTGTACAGCTGTGTTAAAACAAACAGCTCACAAAGAATGTAATTTTCAAACATTTACAACTGATGCCTCAAGTTCCTTTCCTGTAGTTCTTTACTTGAAATTTTCAATCTGTTCTTCCTTTCCTTTCACTTCACTGGAATGGCTCTTGCCAAGGTCTCTAACAAGTTTTTTTCCTGAAAAAAAACTCAAGATCTTTTCTTTATCTTCATCCATTATGACTTTTCTGCTGTGCCGATCACATCTTTTTTGGCACATTATTCACACTGGGCTTCTGTGACATGTCATCTCCTGATTCAGCATGTTCTTATCATCCCTTAGTATCCTTTTCAGCAGCATCTGGTTTTTTGACCCATTTTTTTTGCCTCTTACACATTTCCCTCTTCTTTTCTGCCTCAAATTATAGGAGAAACAGAAAGGTCAGGGTAATGATAACAAGCTTTAAAAAAATTTCAAGTGATTAATAATGCAAATGACTACTTGGCTTCAAGAATAAATTAGGCACCTTTAACTCCAACAAAAAGGAAATATTTTACATGCAATGTATAAACTAGCAGCAAAAGCCATGTTGCAGGTATTTCTTATAACAATTACTGAAGTGAAAATACAATTAAGCAAGCATGAAATCAGTTATCTGATTTAGAATGACCTAATCAGTATGAATCAGGACCAGACAAACTCCAAGTCAGTCATCACAATCAGAGTTATGAAAACTCTGATCAACCAGAAAAAGTCCTCTCAGACTAAAATTATTTAATATCCATCACCGAAGAAAATTAAGTAACTACGGTTTCCTTAGACATTTTCTTAAAAGGAGAATGAAAAACTGCAAGTGAATAACCATCCGTTAGACATGGCAAGAACAAAAGCCTTCTCAAACAAGAGGTATATCAAGTGGATAGTTTTATACCATATTTAAGTGAAAATTTACTACATGAAATGTGGAAAAACTGATAGGAAAGAAATAAAGTAGTAAAAAGAATAAACACCATTTAAAGAAATGAAATGTAATAATGTATGTTTTCTAGGTGTCAAGACAGTATGCAATTTTAAATATGTATCAGAATGTCACATTTCCTAGCTCTATAGTATATCTTACACTATAGCTAAGGCACCCAGTTTTCCTAGGTTTGTATACCACTCATTATTATGAACTCTTGATTCCGACACAGCTACTGGGGCGACTTTTATAATCCAGTACTATGCGATAATTTATATCAATTACTTGCACTTTGCATATTTTATTAAACATGCATCTGTAAGAACACCTGTGAGATCCTTTATACACACAGGGTAAACATACGTGCCCTGCAAAGTCTGATAGAGAAGATACTTAACACAGCTTTCTGTATTATCTGTGTGTGCAGGCGAGCAGCTAACAAAACCTACGACTGCCACTGGACTGCAGTTGTTAATATAGACCTCCACTTCTGAAAATTAAGACCATAACACAATTATAGAAGAAGTTTTTGCATTTCAGTGTCTTACCTTTTAATAATAATAAAAAAATAATAAATGTTTTAAATGCTCTTTGCATAGAGTACATCTTAAAGTCAAGCATTTAAAGCAAGGATAACAGCAGATTCACTGGCATGAGATTTATCATCTGACAAAGCCATCAAGGCAGCATGCTGCTGGCTGCAGTCCAATTCCCCCACATACATATCACCGTCTGGTGTGTAAGTTAATAGCAGTCTGGACTTGCATCCTCTCCACTTCTCAGCCAGCTCCCTTCTTCCCCTGCAGCTACATCTTTAACAAGAAACTGTAATGAGATCTGCCCACCTGACATAGTAAGCCCTCTGTAATACAGCTATGCTTTAAAACTTTCATGTCTACTACGTTGCAGGTGTCAAGGATGAAACTTAATATAGAATCAATGAAGTTATTGAGCCAAAAATACACTGAGATATCTACCTACCTGATGGAATGTGTGATCATATTTACTTTTGAGAATGGATAGCTGCCTATCTCAAATAAAACTAGGTGCCTACACATTAAAACTAAGTTTCAACTCTAGCAAACATGAACTCTTAAACAATTAAAAAAATCTGTATTTAGCATATTCATTACAGCAACTGTTACAGAATCAGATTTTCAAATATTGCTTCTTTGGTACCAAGAGTGATACTGTATAATGCACTGATTTTATGTATACCATCAAATACCTTACTTATTAATTGCCAGTATGCCATACTTAATGACTCAAAGCCAGGCTGGGTCACAGGCATCCTCAGGCTGCTTTGGAACAGCTACTCAGTTGTCTTCGTGAGCACATGGGTCAAGTCAGAAAACAAGTGTCATCACTCAAAACGGCTATGATTCTTACTATATTTTGAGTTTCTGGAAACAGGTGGCGATTGTTTCACTAAAGAGCTAAACACTAATAAAATATAATCAGTAAATTACTAACGAACGCACAGACCAGGAGATAAAACATTGGGTGGTGAACAAGAAAAAAATAGTTTGTTATTGGCTCTGCCTGTTCTGTGCAGACTATTTCATGTCTTCAAAACCTTGCTCTTATATATTTTTAAAATACTGCTTGTACTGGATATATTATTTTGTTTAACAAAAACATCAATGATAATAACAAAATGTGAAAATGTTAGTAATTTTTGAAGTGGTAGTTTCTGTTCATTAATACGAAATGCATCTATTTAGTATTTACCTTAGTGCTATTGTGAATGTATTTATTTAATGGTTTGAACTGTATTTCTTTCTATAAAAAAAATCTTTGGTAGAAAGCATTCTAGAACCATATTGTGCAATTTTCACTTTAACACATACATGCAAATACCACATTCACACATATAATTTAAACTGAGTAAATTACCACTGTGGGATTACCACTATTTTACTACCATAATCTTGATGAGGCTCTTTAATTTATGTAACAACAACTGAATACTTATTTCTTCATGTTGAACTTTTGTCAGGAGAACTTCATCAGTGCAATTTTTAATATTCCTATTCCTTTAACACCACGTTAATTCCAGCAGGTACTCAGGTCCTTATGTAGGAAACCTTCAAATACAAACTTAGGACGTTCTAGAAATCATCTAAAATATGCTAGCATAACACCAAGTAAATATTTTGAAGGTTTAACCTAAGAATCAGTCAGAATCAGAGGGCATATTGGAAATCTTATCCCAGTCTGTCAATGAGACAGTATCTTATTAAAAGGTATATTGCAATTTCAGACATTGATTTGGAGAAGATTCTAAATTCTAATCAACTTAGAAAACTTTAAAATAATTTTCTATCACTGATAGGTAGATTTTAAAATTTGCATGTCAAATTTCAACAATTTAACCTTCTGGGAAGTCTTATCTTCACAAAAAAGGTATGACGTATTCTTGGTTTACATATTCGTGGCAGCAATCCAGAAAAGGCAAAGCATACCATTAAAAATGTGTGTCTTCTACTTTTACCAACTCCCACCGGCCTCCAGAAATATTACTTGTATTTTTAATTGTTTCCTTACTTAGCATATGCCGGAGCAACCCAGTATGGATTCTCCTCCGCTTCCTTTGCGTGACGTAAAATAGCTTCTCGAGGGTTGCTATCATCTGTCTTATCCAGTGCGATATTCTTGACTATATATGATGACAAGGTACCTCCATGAGTTCCAACACGACCACCACGACCTGTAGCAAAAAAAAAAATAAATTACAAAAGAGTATTTTACAGACAAATATTTAAGAAATAGACACAGAAATGTTGGAATCTGTCTGTAAGAGTAATGTGATACACAAAAGTTATTTAATACTATAGGAAGAGTCTAATTTAGAGCTGCATTCATCTAAGTATTTTATCGATTATATAACTTAAAGGTTAAGTTACTGCAATTAGTAATTTATTCCAGGTAAGCACTCCAGTCAAACAGCAATGTCTTACAATGCTGGACACTGCCCATACATACACGGTAGAGTCACCACCCAAAAAGCTTTGAATGGAAATCTGAATGAGCGTAGAACCCATGCATCATGGTCCCTTTGGCACGCAACAGTCTGAAACGGTTATGCCTACGGTACCTGGTCCTGCTACTGGAGGTTCGGGCTTGTGAGACTTCATGGGGTCCAGCCTATCCTTCTCCAGCTGTTTCCTCGTGCTTCGCTGTCGTGGTTCACGGAACATT
Organism: Mesitornis unicolor; assembly: GCF_000695765.1. Lineage (NCBI taxonomy): Eukaryota > Metazoa > Chordata > Aves > Mesitornithiformes > Mesitornithidae > Mesitornis > Mesitornis unicolor. The sequence continues at coordinate 50,985 of NW_010183332.1, forward strand.
GGAAGTGCATGAGCTGAGGAGTCACAGTTTGGAGAAAAAGAAATGTTAGACATTCCATATTCTTTTTAAAGTTTTAATTACAAAGACAAAGAGTGGGATTCTTCCTTGCAATGGAAATGTGGCAGAAGCAGCCTCCCAGTTCTTCTGTATTCATGCAGTGTTTACTAAGGTGTATTTTAGAGGGCTTCTTTCTGCTGAATTTTTCAAAGATGAAAGAAGCCAGATTTTCAGGGTTCCTTCAGGCAGGAGCCTTTCATCTAAAATACTGTTTGCATAGTTTATGCACGTTCAATTTATTCCTCTGTCATTCTGTTCCCAACATTAGCATTGTGACCAACCAGTTGCTCTTTTCTGAACTTTCCATGTTTCTACAGGTTTGTAATACTCTTAAAGAATATAACAAAACCCTAGATGCATTCTTGGATCTGAAACAGAGAGGGGAAGAATCCCCTCAATAATGTAAAATCTAATGTTTCTGCATATGAAGTCACAATCATGTATTTTCTCAAATGATGGGATTAATCAAGGTTGGAAGAATGCCTGTAACTGAGACAATCTGTCTGAATTATCAGGGTTTAAAAGTTATATGTCCTCATAAACCTGCTATAGTATCTTCAATCACAGTAACAGGTTTGGTCTGCTCAGACAAGAGACACATTTGTCAGCAACAGAGAAACACCACGTTAAGGGACACAGTTGTCTTGTAGTTAGGTTTAGCTCTCACATTCAGGTATGATGATGCCTGCTGTTTCCCAATATATGGGAAATTGTGTTGGGGTCAAAAGACCCAACAAAGACAAAAACTAACCAACTAAATCTTAAATTTAGGGTCACTGGCTCTTTATCAAATAAAAAAGATAGAATGCAGCATCCAGGGACCTATCAGTTTGATTTTTCAGCTTATTGCTGGAAGCCTGCTCAATTTACTAGACTGAGTGAAGCCACAGCCAGGTGACACAGCAGTAGATCACCGGAAATAAATGTTTAGGTTTTATTTTTGTACATTTCATGAAGTATGAAGTGGCTGGGACAATTTGTGGGCAAGCACTAAGCTTGATCCGTTTGCATAGGGCATCTGAGGTGACTAATGCTCAGAAACAAGCTTTTGCCACTTGTGGAGTCAAGGCTGCCTAAGGGAAACCCAAACTGTGTATTCCTATGCTTTAGAAGTAATACTTAATCCCTAAAAACAACATCCCCACATTTTAAATAGACATTACAGGAAATCCTGAGACTGAAGAGCAGCTAGAAGTTTAAAGGGTGGGGGTGTGCAAAAGATGGAAAAAGGGGGCAGTTCACTCTGCAGAAGGACTTCTGAGATCTTCAGTTATTTCCAGTTCTATCTGTAAGCTTAAAAGACAGACATCTAACATCTGAGCAGTCTCCAAAATCTGCAAACCGTCTGCTGATTCAGTCAAGGATGTAGTAAGGATGGATTGAGAAGAGCACCCCAAGGAGTTAAATATCCCTGATCTTTGCCAGCTGTTACTTTACCCACTGCTATCCAAAAACTGGAGCTGGATATCTGCAACAGTAAGGTAAGCAGGAGATAGCTGTGCCTGGAACGTACCTGAGATGGGAACCCAGAAAACTGCCTTGATATGGGCCTGGTTACCAAGAGTGCCCAGGCTTTCTCATTCTAAACTTCCTTTTTGTTTCTTATTCTGCCAAACAACTAACTTTGTTCTACAGAAACAGTTTTCATCATTTCTAAGACCAAGACTACTGGAAAACAGAGCTGAATCCAAACACCGTGGAACTGGAAGAGGACAGAGGGAAGGACAGCACAAATGTGTGACTGTTCTCATTTCACACAATCACAAGCGGCAGGTTACTGAACATTCTACAGTAACAATAGTAAATATTTCTTATGCATTAGTGAGCCTTAATATGAACATAAAGTCTTACATAAGTATAACCCTGAGGCTAGAGAGATATTTAAAAATCCATATAACTCTAGGCAAGTTGTAGATTTTGAAAAATCACTTGGAATTTGTTCAAGACCTATCTCTAATGTCTGTGATTTTGTCACTGGTACTGTTAATGTTCCCAAGTGGCAAAACACTTCCTAAACCCATCTACACTCTCCAACTTAGTTATGAAAAATTGAAGAACTAAGAAAGCTCCAGAATCCTGGAGGTTTTTTGTGTTTTGGTTTTTTTGTGGTTTGCTTTTTGTTTCTTTGTTTTTAAGGCAGTTGTGCTTTCAGGTGCATCAGAATCTGGAAACCAACACTTATCAACAACTTTTTACAAAGCATACAGAATACATACGTTTTTGGTTGTGCAAGGCTACAACAAATTTCTATGAAGCACTAACATCTCACGCCAATGATTAACACTTAATGAAAGACTGCAACTTTAAATTTAGAGGTGAAAATACAAAGCTAAATGATCTGCAAATAATGTCAAAGGTCACAAAAAGCTAAGGCTGCTGCTATGAATATATGTTTAAATTCCTTACGTGTTATAATGTAATCCTGTGTAAGAGTCTCTGCTTGTCTCTCTTTTCGTTTTGTTTTGACCACGCATAATTTTGCTCCCCTAGGAGGAAACATACAGCAGTTCAGTGGGTCTATTTATATCAAAGAGAAACCATTTTTCATTCAAGACAATCTCAACAAAATCATATAGCACTTTAAATATTAATGAATCTGTGTATCTTTGCCTGTCCATGCACATGTGAAGGAGAGTAGAGAGATTAGTGTTTCTGCTACAGAGCAGTTCATATGATATGCGGAAATAAGGGTCGAAGACTCATTTCACACTTCATTTGTCCACACTGCTTGTGGACATTGAAAGTGCTCCTCTCCAAACATGGGCAATTATTTTCTCCTAGCACTCTTCCCAAGCAGCAGTTATCTAACCAGAGGCGTCCACAGCAGGGAAGCCTGCCTAAGCCTGGCAGTAGCAAGGCTGATTTAAGCTGGTGGTATTTCCCTTTTCACCAGGAGTACCAGAAAACAAACTAGGCACAAAACTGAGCCGGAGCTCTTTAGTCTGTTCCTGGGAACTCCCTCTTGGAGAGGGAGCCAAACAACGATGACCAACAGTCCTGTTCTCTAAATTGACAAAAACCAGAAAAATAAAACTTTCTGATAATCTTGTAAACCAGAGGTTATCTTCATGTCAAAGTATCCAGAAACTGTGAACTGTAACACAGCATGTTTTTGGATGCCTGTGAAACAGAGATGAGCGCATATAGGGGAAGAACATCTTATTCATACCACTCAGTATAGATGAAGTGTACATTTTCCCTCTGCTGACAGGAAGGAAGCATGCTCCAGTTCTCCAGCCAAAATAGCTGGTAAAAGCAAATTAATTGCATAAGAAGTATTTATAAACTAGCTAAGTCGTCTTCTTTTTATTCCAGGCTGACAAGTCACCTTCTGATGAATCACTACCACCTTTCCATTAGATTTACAGGCAAAATCCACATGCTATAGGTGGGGGTGGGGGAAACAACTACCAGAAAGATGGGAATGTACTTCCTTGCTTTGCCCCCTCTCAAATTGGGTCTTCCAATACTACTTCACAGACACTGAAGTTTAAGCTAATGCTTCTAAACAATATTTTCACTTCAGAGAAAAACCCCAAACACATCAAAAATAAGAGTAAATACAATGAATATCCTTTTAATACCACCACATCAGCAAACTTCAAGGGATCAGGTGCAAGGTTGGTTATTCTTACTGCAGATTTCATGCAATAAAAAATGAAGGCGTTTGTAAATCCAAGTAGAACAGCCAGCATTCCGCACCATGGAAAGACCAGAGGAAAATGCACTGCTTTTCAAAAACAAACTGGTTTGTGTTTTTTTTCTCCTTTCTACTGTTACTAAATAAGTAAAACTCTGGAAAACAAATGTTACTAAACATTCTTAGTATAGTCATAGAACCACAGCATCAGGCAAAATCTGAGCAAAAAATAGCGTTCTTAATCATTAAGCATGACTACGTACCTCTGGCTTTTGACAGGATCATAGTACACTTTGGCCAAACCATTTCCTGTACCAACCATGATCTGGTTCAGCTTAGGATGCCAAAGGCAACGCACAACACTCTGAAATAAAATAACATATTGACAGTTAGTTGATCATTCACCTAGAACTTAGAATTAATACATTGTCAAACAGGGGACCAAAGTCCCCTGTAGCAGGAACAAGCTTAATCACATGAATTAATATGTGAATATGTGAATGAATAAAAATTCCTCTACAGAACAGAATATAATGTAAAAGGCATGACAATGCACAGATGCAGGCAGAGAAAGAAGTACGGTTGCAGTGTGATAAGCAGTGGTTTCTATGGGCTAACTGTCCAGGGTCTTCGTGGGCATAATGGAAATGGAAAGTTGAAGGGGAATTTGAAGAACAATGAAGTGCTTCAGACACAGCAATGCAGGCCTTCATGACTTTAGCTTTTTTTATTTTAATTCTTCCACCCTGTGTTTAGTTAATCTGTTTTGCCCTTCTTCTCACTCAGTGCTGAACTTTCACTTGCTGACAGCAGAAACGGAAAAGCAGCTGCTTTTCACTCTTAGCTCTTTCTTCCTCACAGCACCCAGAAGAGCTTGGTATTTGAAGCCAGTGTCTCACAGCTCTGTCACCCTTCTGGTCAGCACAGAAACTCATTCTTAGACATTAAGAGTATTGTTCTCTGACACACAGCATGGTTCTCCGTATGACTTTGAATCTCCATGTGATTCAGTCTGATTCAGCAGGTCAGCACAGAAGCTCTGTAAGACTCAAGCTCCTACTTGAGACAGCCAAAGAAGTGGGTACAATCTGCCACAAAGGACAACACATCTTAACACAAACACAAAACCTGAACGTGCATCTGACTAACTGAGGTAGGAGGGGGAAGTATCTATTTTTGAAAGACAGTGATACTGTCAGGGGATACTGATAGGGAGTACTGTCCAAAACTGAAGACAGGTCTTAACAATGTTTGTGTTACCTATGTAATAGATGTATCCAGAGCTAGCATCATCTTGCTAGTATTTCACGGAAAAATGCCCATTTTTCTAGCCCTTCCCCCCCCCAGGCTTACTACTACTTCTTTCTCAAAAATCAGGAATAGACTCTTCTCAAAGTGAATTAAGAGTTCAACATTCAACCACCATCATTCATCTATCATTAAAGTATCTATATATATATATACACATTTTAATTTTTTTTTTTTTTTTACACATGACACAGCACATGAAATTCACAAAATGAGAACCACTAATGTCTTAACAAGAGAACTACAGCAAGCTGAAATATAATTAGGGATGTAATATAGCCCTGCAACTTGGGCGAAGAGAACCATCTACCTGGAAAAGAATGGTTATGTGTCAGCCCTAATCACTTCCTATTTCATGTTCCATACCATTTCTGGTTTGGTCCAGATCTCTTTTTTTTTTTAATGTTATAAGGCACATAACATTAAAAAAATACTGAAAACATTCTGAAGCCCATTCAACCATCATGAACAGGAACTTCATTTTACTACAACATGATGCATGACTCTCTTCTGAGCTGTTTTTCTGCTTTGTGTTCTTGTTTAAGAAGAAAAATTGAGTGAGACAAGTTAACATGAATCAACTGGCCATTCTTTACAAGGTTCCTCTGTAAAACATCCTCCTTCTTCATAGGTATCCATACAATATTTACTTAGAGGTACAAATAAACCTGGCTTAATTATTATGAGACAACTAAAGGACAACAATCTTTTTACAGGTAACACTGAAGTACAAAGTAGAAATCTGATAATGCATTATGTCTGTGATCCCTGCCACAAGCAACCAAAATAATCAATACAAAGTCACTAGTAAGTTGTTTGTTATAAATGCAAAATTCTAACATACTGTTATGTAATGCCCAAAATGATACAGTAACTCTAAAACACACAAAACTAATAACAAGTATTAAAGGTCAAAGATGGGTGGCCTTTTCTTTTATTAATATTTATTGCATGTGTTTAGCCAGCCTCTTTAAACTTTGTAGTTAATGTGGTTCTCTACTTTCTGCTGTGAAGTAAATGTGTTTTATAGCATGGTACTGGATAACAGCCAACAAAAACAAAGCTTGAGACAGCGTGGCTCAGCACTGATGGCGATTGCTAAGTTTCTAACTTGTCAAACATGAACAGCACACTTAAAACCACCATGGCACGTGCTCCAGAGCAGGCAAACGAAACTGCCATTAAATGCAGTCCTATAAATCTTCTGAAACTGTAAAACGTCCCCAGAATATAATTTGTTAAATACTAAACAAACACAAGCTCTGAACATGCAAGTAATTTTATTAACCCACTGGCATATAAACCTACTTTACAAGATATAATAAAAACTACTTATGCAGATTTTCAGAGTATTTTAGAAATGGGCAAAACTTTTTAAAAAAGACCAGATCACTGAATTCGTGAACTGAATCCTAATAATTTTTCCCAAACCTATAATCCTGAAGAAGTAAAAACTCTAAACAACCATACAACAAAGGGATCATTGTAGACCAGGTCTTAACATTGGGAATGAGGAGAGGAAGGGAATTTTTTATTACACAATAATTAATTCTTAAAGTGCATTTATTCTGCAATGCCTCTAACTTTCCTACTGTTTACAATTAGAATGACTCAGGTGGACATCCTTATAACTGGAAACGCTAAACATCAAATTCCAGCCCAAAGAAGGTCCTACTCCCCAGCTCTCCAGACAAGTATTTATGTTAACAGAAGGAAAGGAAATGTTCTCCTGGCTTGACCTACCTATGCATATAGGTGGACGCCCACCTACTGATACTGGGTTTTACACCACTACAGAATGGTTGCGGTTGGAAGAGAGCTCTGGAGATCATCTAATTTAACCTCCCTGCTCGGACCATGGCCAAGTACTACAGATAGCTGAGGACATTGTCCAGTTCAGTTTTGAGTATTTCCAAAGGTGGAGATGCTACAGCTTCTCTGGGCAACCTGTTTCAATGTATGACCACCCCCACCACAAACCAACCAAACAAAAACCCACAAACCAAACAACAAACAAACTCCAAACCATTTTATGTTTGTGGAGAATGTCCTGTAATTAATTTTGTGCCTATTGCCTCTTGTCCTGTCACTGGGCATCACTGAGCTTTGCTTTATCTGCTTCACCCTCCTGGCCCCTTCAAGTATTTATACGCAAGCTCTCACAGGAGCCTCCTCTCCTCCAGGTTCTCACAGTCCTTCCTTCTGTGCCCAATACTCCAAGCCATTTATCACCTTTGCAGTCCTTCACTGCATTCACTGTAGTATGTTAATCTCTCCTAATGTGAGCTCAAAACTGGACCCAGCACTACAGGGGCTAGGGTAGGTTCCTGCCAGCACCAGGGCTAGGTAGGGGGGAATAATCATAAGGCACCATAGAACCATAGGACGGTTTGGTTTGGAAGGGACCTTAAAGACCATCCAATCCCACCCCCCTGCCAGGGGCAGGGACACCTCCCACCAGACCAGGTTGCTCATAGCCCCATTTGCTGGCAATGCTCTTTTGCCTGATGCAAATGCCCACGAGCTTCTTGCTGCCACTTTGTGTTTCTCTGAGACAGAAAGGGGATTTGCCCTTCCACAATAACTTTTTAAGAATGACTTGTCTCATTTTAAGGTCATGTCTTGCAACAGAACCCAACACAAACAAGGTGGTACTTCAGTTTTAGCTGCCCTTGAGACAGGAGCTCAGGCTGGAAGCAATAACCTCAGCAGTTAAGAGAAAACTGCAAGCTGTCACTCCACTTATCTAGGCGGTTTCATGCTTGGTAAGAGAAGTAGAAGAAAAGGTAATTAAATTGCCTAACATTGCTTTATGGAAACCTAGCACAAAAGACTTGACTAACCAGAAGTACTGGTTGTAAGGAAATCTTACGGATGACAGCTTCAGCAAAAGCTATGAAAAAATGAACAGAAAATATGATCACCAGAACAAGAAAAAACTTCACTTGGCTAATTCTAGATTCAAACATTCAACACAGAAAGACTTAACCTGTTTCTTGGAACATTTAAAGCTGAAACAAGATAAATCTATGTAGATTCTGAAATACAAAAAATTCCAGGTCCTATCTCAGCTTTGCAAATAGAAAATAATGTTTTATTATAACAAATAAGAATGCTAAAATACAGAATTCATCATCACATAAACATCTTCAACATGTGAAAAAAAGATTTCTGTAATGGTTGGATGTTTAGGACACTATATCTTTGGAGCATGAAGTCCTGGAAGACTGTCATTAAAATCCTGAAAATAATTTTATCCATGGAACTGATGTGGCCAGCTTTGTGACCACAAGATGTGAAAATAGAGCACTTACAGAGGACAATTACTCATAACGATCTAAGAGCTGTTTGGTACTTTTGCTGTTGCAAAAGCATTAAGTTCTTCAAACAAAATCAATCTGAAAAGCCTTTGGCAATGTCTATTGCATATACAAACACAGTAGCCTGCATTGGGAAATACTGGGAAAAGATAATGAAAATATTTTCATGAAGTCAGGCAGGGAGAATATTAAAAATGTTAACAGAAACTCTCCAAATTTACCTTCTTCACTGTCACTGTGAAAAGGCTTAGAACAGATTCAGTTGGTGGTGTTGATAGTAGGCCTTGGTAATTATTTTCAGGTAACAGACTGTCTTGTAATACTAATTTAAACTGGAAATAAATTTTAAATTATATATACAAATTTAAAGACTTTTTGTTTTCCAATCTGGATGAAAATGTTTATCTTCTTAAAGAAACGCCTAATAAAGTAAGAACATACTATTTATTGACTGTTCTTGAAACTAGCCATACCTTTTTCTAAAGTTGCTATACTATTATTTGAAATAGAAAATATGAATTGCCTGAGCAACACATTGATTTTTACTTTATTTTTAAACTAAGCACTATGCTCACTTCAGACTCCCAATTCTTTTAAAATAGACACCAGTTTTAGAAAGTTTTACCTATAGTAACTTTAAAGCTTAATAATATGTGGTAATCTTAAACCAGAAAAGTCATAAACATGTAGAAATGTGGCAGGCAAAGGGGATGATATCACTTTTCCCTTGTGTGCTATTCCACCTGCATTTCTTCTGAGATATGTGCAGTCCCAGCTCATGTACAGTTCTGGGGTGGTTCACAAACAGTCTCACTCCTAACAGTCTGTTCTCACCTATGTGTTTCCTTTTGTAACATATAAGCAGAGCTGCTACTGCAGGTAAACAGTAAACTACACCAAATAACGTTCCTGGGAGGTTATTCTCCATCTGAGAGAACAGGAGAGCTCACCAGGCAAATATATACATGGCTTTGCTGGCACAATGCACGTAACAGTGCTTTGATGGAATTACACAGCAGGGCCTCTAAATGAGAAACTGAAGCCTGAGACATAGGACATTTATTCTGACCTAGAAATATACCCCTGTGTTTAACAGGCAAAGTGAAGAATAACCAACACAGATTTCTCAGCAAGCAAAAGCTAATTACCTCAACTGAAACTATCCAGAGCACTTGGGTAACACCCCGACAGAAGTAAACAATGCAGAGAGGGCATTTTACAAGGTCAGCAAGAAAAAATTAAAATGATTTGTGGCACAGGAATGGAAAACTTACCCCTAAGATGAAGCCATGAAGCTTCTAAGGTCGTAAAACTACAAACTGATGTCAGGGATTGAAAGAATTCTCCTGGATCTTTGCTTATAAAGATGGTTCAAGATTGCAGCAATGAAGGGAAAATTCAGTTCCCTGGCCCACACTTCAGGTAAAAATACTCAGTTTTACAGTATGGATAGAGCAGATTTGGGATGGGAAGAGCAGTCTCAGGCAGGGTGAGTTAGGAAAGGTTAATAAATTCTATCAGGAGAGACTAGGAATGGTCACAGAGATTTTATACTGGGAACAGGGATAGGCAAAGGTCATGGGAGTGGCGAGAAGCTTCAGAAGCAATGTGCTACGGAAAACATTAAAAAGGCATATTAAGAAAAAAACCTGAGCAAATACTGCAAGTGTTGCTAGTTCCTACAGACAATAAGAGTATTTATAGGCTTTATACAAATGTTAATTCTTATGCCTAAAATATTTTTCTGCCACACTTCAGAGCCTGAACAGCCACTTAATCTCACTAATATCTTTTAAATCTACCAAAATGTAAGACTGCCCATTATGTAACAAGATAGGGAGAATGTATAGAAAGAAAGTCTCTTGAAAGTATTATTCAACTCTATCTTCTTTCACTCTGCTGCAAGAGAGCTAGGGAAAATTAAGGCTTCCCTCCACTGCTGTCTTTTCCTATTCCTGTACTAACACTTTACATGTCTGTGAGCTGAAGCCACACAAAAGCATTGATTTCTCAATTTTTGTATTTCAGGTGAAACTTTGACTGGTATCCAACAACATGTAACTACCTTTATATGCATACAAACCCCAAGATAATAGCTAATCTTTTGTTATTAGCAAAATTTTATTAAACAAACACATACGTGTGTATGCATGTACTCATCTAATGAGAGATGGAAGTCATAATTTACTGCAAGAGTGGCATGATACCAAGTTTCACCATTTTCCAAAAAATCCCAAGGACTTCCATACTTTTGACATCAATAGGAATCACCATACACTTCTGCAGCACTTAGGTCAATGGGACTATATCCTTTCTTAGCTACTGCAAAATGAAAAGTAAATTAGAAAGGGCCATATATTACAATGATGTTTTAATTTCTTTTCCCTCCTTCAGGAGGTCTGCTTCTCAATCAGCCATTGTTTGCTTTGGAAACAACTCCTTCTCCCTAAAGACAGTTAAGTTTTAAGGTTAAATACCATACATTTGTCTTTGAAAATGAACATTTCGAGTGAAGTGTATTTTCAGATAATGCATTATGCTGCATCAACTTTTTCAAGTTCATTAGTAATGCTCCTCCTGCCATGCAGAGAAGAGGAAAGAAAAACATGCTTCCATGTTAGTTATGCATTGTTGGAATAAATCTTTTCGATTTTCTCTTTCTTCACTTCAGGTACAGCTTTTCATTCTTCTCTGATAGTTCTCAACTCTCAACCTGCTTAAACATTTGCTCTGAAGTGCCAGAACTGATTATTCAGTTATCTGCAGCCATCAGATTTTTAGGTTATGTTTACTAAATTAATATCTGCTCCCATAGTTATTAGCTAAAACCATTTAAACAAAATTACAAAGAAATCTGGTAAATTGAGAAGATCTACTGCCACACCTACAGAAAACTACCCTGAGAAGGTGGAAATCTCAACTGAATGATGCTGACATACAGCTAATATTCATACTATCTCCATGGTGCGTGTGCAGCCAACATCCCACTAGTAAAATGGAAAAAGCAAAAGTGATTTCCTTGCAAATTATCACTAGGAAAAAAATACTGCTAACTCCAGATAAACATGGAAAATTGAAAGGGAAGATGCTAATGCTAGGCTTTCACACATCTCTAACTGTTGAAGCAAGAATTCATAGGGATTTCACATGATGTTTGTTTCCACTGACTTAAAAAAAAAAGTTTTTTAAAATTTAGATAAAGTTCTGTAATCCTAAGGTGGGTGAAGTTGCTGATGTTTTGACAGTTATGTTTGGAAACGAGGTGCAAGTAAGAGAGGTTAGACTTGACTCTCAGCTAGAACAATTCTTTCATAGAGTAGCAGGCTTTTCTCCTGTAAATCGCCTACAGTCATAAATCCTTAAATCAATAGAAATTAGAGCAAAAGTAACCTACTGTCCCCTGCTTACCTATTGGCAAGGTCAGAGCACATGAGATGAAATGTCTCAGTGCTTTAGTTGGAGAGAATAAACACCAATGGAGAGAAGTAAGGATCTTGGGTGGGACTTCCTTTGCCAGGCTTAAGATACCTACACCTCTAATCTTTAGAGGTCTACTCTTTAAATGCCTATAAACTTTCACTACCCTTTATAGCTAACAGAGAGAAGTAAGCAACAGTGACCTTCATCTAACCTATTTTAGATACCTATTTTAGGATGAGATAAATATCAAAGTCTGAATGTGTTTATTTTTCTGTTGATTAGAAAAGGAGACTGGTAACTGGATCAGCTGTAGACATCTATATTTGGTCAGGTGAATCCCTGCAGCCTACAAAGGCAAAAATAACTGTATAAGCAAAACAGAAAACTAACGAGGATCTATATCACAGCACGTTGTGCTACTTACACAAAACTCTCCAGTTCAAGGATAAATGATCCTGGAAGCCAAATTAAATACTCCTAGTACAGATACAAACTCCTAAAAAAGTCCAACAAATCTTTAGAATCTCAGCTTGAAAGATCAGTTCTAGCATTGGAGATTCTTAAAAACCGAACTTAGATAAAACAGAAACAAACACCACCTATATTCATCCCTATTGCCTTTTGTCCTTACCCCTCTCCTAACCTACAAGCTAATAAATAATTCCTTCAGAATCTGTTCTGAAGCTATACAATAAAAAAGTGACAGCAAGAGCTGTTGCTCTAAGAAAATATTTTCACTTACTAAAAGAAGAACTTAAACAAAGATTCTCTCCTTCCTATGTGCAAGCTTTGCTCCAGTGGCCATGACGGTATGTGATGGCTTCTGTTTGAACAAAGCTGCTCGGATTTGCTGTGCTTGGCTCTCCAGACAGACAGATAAGTGGCATGTCAGCAGGGAAGATACTGGACGTGTAAAATGACATCCTGACCATGGTCATGGACTCTGTAAGGACAGGTCACCACAGCAGTGGTCAAATGGAGCTCCTCTGTCTGAGTATCTTCCCTGTGATTTTTACGAATTCCAACACTGCTGAAAAAGAAGTCTGTCAAAATCAGGGCAAACATGCACACAACTAGTTTATTTAGCACATCTGTTCTGTCTTTTCTCCTGTAAACCCCCTGTATATTAATGAAGAACTGCTTGTGCAATGCAGTTTCTTTTAAACATATAGGAGTTTACAACATAATTAAGCAATATTGCTTAGGAAACCTTACTGCTTATTTGTTTTTTGGGTTTCTTTTTTAAGAAACAGTAATTACCTTTCAAATTAACATTACCTGTTATGCAAGTCTATAGTTACATTACATTATCTTTATATTTGACAGGGGTATGCAATTTCAAGCTTGTACTAGAGCGAGGGAACAAATCTCAGTGTGTCTTCCAGCTTAATCTTCTATAGATCTGGAACCTGCTTAACTTCAAGGCCATCTGACTTTAGTGATAAGTCTTCCCAGAAGAGAAGGGAAACGTAAAAAGTTATTTCAGGAAAAAACATGTCTTTAAATATTTCTATGGATTTCTATGTCTTTAAATAAAACATTAAAATGTTTGGATGCTAGCAGCTAAAGACAGCTTCCCACTACCACAAAACCTTTTCTAATCATCCCTGTTTTGGCTACTGCCACTTTCAAACCACTTCTGTAATGAGGAAAGCTCTTAAAGCAGTTGCTTTCAAGCTTTTCCATTTCATAATGGAATTTCATAATTTCAGATACTTAAGACTGTTGTACAGCAAACACAAATCTAGTGTTTGTACAAATCTGCATGGACGTGTTTGAAGTGGCCCACAGTTTTTATGGACTGAAAACTTCTGTGCAACTGCTTATGAAATACATCTCAGTAAGAATGCATAAACTACTCATTAAAAAAGATGAAAATGCCTCAGAATATACTAAAAATCTCACAATGCTGGGCTGCAGAAAGGCCTGTAAGCATTCTAACTTATATGCAGCAAAGTGGCTCCTGCCTGTCTTCACGACCTGAAAGCTTCAAAAGGAAACATTTTCTTCCTCCCTCTCAGGCCCTCATATTCCATAAAGTTCAGAAACAGGCCTAAAAGAGTTTTAGGCAAATGTTTCAGCACATTTTTCCCCAAACATACCAGCACAGAGATATTTTCTCTCCAATTCTATGCAACTGAAATTTAAAGGAAAAGTTAAAAAAATAAACAAACTCAACATTCTAATCAGAAGCTAATGGCAATCCTACCTGCAGAAATTTCACTATTTCTACATAATAGTCAAGTATCATTAACAATGATGGCTGACACGCAGAATGGCAAGTAAAATCAACTGATAAATTAGCATAGTAAGGAAAGACTTGTATATAGAGAGGTCAACCTGATTTCCCAGAAATCTCTCAGACATCTTCAGGAGAAGATCTGCACGAAACATCAGCTACATTAACTGTCTGCTCCCCTCCAAGAACAACAGGAGTTCTGCCTTAGGAATAACAGAATAATGCTGCTGCTCAGAGACAGCATCAATTCCCACTGCACACTCTAATCTCTTTTCACTGGTGTCCTAGAGCACAACAGTGATTCAAAAGCCAACGACTTGGCGTGCCATGCTGCTGTATCTGGGGAAGGCTGGTCTGCTTCCTGGATGCACCCACTGACCAGAGGAGGAAAAAATGTAGGCTGGGTAACTCTTACAAAACTGCTGTATTTTCAATTTAAAAAAAGATTAAATAACAGATTTGAAACTATGCCATTTCCAAATGTCTGCGAAGCTGAACAACAAATTGCTCGGTTTGCCTCCATCTTGTTTCTCCTTTTAGCAAAAAGATGGTTAACACGGATACGTTGATAGTAAGCATGCTCTGATGAACAAAAAAGGCTGGTCACACAATAAAAATACACTAATGTTGTACTAAAAATCTACTTTAAACACCAGTTGCAAAAATCTTCAGGTTTAAGATTCCTCTGGAGCTCTACCAAGGAAAAGAGCCAACTACAATAAATAAGGTGGGAGGTTAGGGAATATCTAGAATGCAGTGACCTGCTATCATTAGATTTAAAATACACATGAGAATACAGTAGTAGAGGAAACAACACTAATAGTTTTCCCTTGTGAAACATCACTTAGAAAATGTGTGGAAACATTCAATAGAAAAGGGACCAGAAACGGATAAAATTTACAGTTTTCTATGTAGAGACCAGAAATATCCTTAAAATATTTTCAGAGGGCAGTAATTTAAAGCAGAATCTCAATATAGACCATCTGGCTAGCAATGCTGTATCACTTCTCTTTCATAGTACAGCTATAAATCATATTCTTAGAAGTTAATTGAGCCACTGAACAACACTTTTCTTATTCGATGAATATAAAAAGCTACTTAATCAAGGTGGCAAACTTTTCCTTGAAATTGCAAGGTAGGGCATTTTCAAGCACCTGCTCTGTTAAAATTACAGCCACATTTTCATCATTGTATCGCAAAACTAAGGCAAATAACCTTCACATACAACCCCCGTCCCTCGTTACAGTGAGGAAACCTGCACAGTTTATTTCTCTCACATACCTCAAACCTCTAGTTACAGCTTGCCTAAAAGAAAGTACATGCTGCTGCAAGATATATGAAAGGAAGGACCACATTGTCTTTACATATATGAAAGCAGAGAATAAAAATTGACAAGTACCTCACTATAAAATAAAACACACTCCTGCAATTCACCTTTTATTTAACTTTAATCAGCACAAAAATTTACTGAACCTTAAACACTGAATCTATTTATTTATTGTGGAAAATGCACACTTGCCTTTCAAATACAATAAATGACTTAAAAAACCCCAAACAAAACAGAAGTAGCATGATGATCTCTTCCAGAAGTTAAAAGAATTTATTTTTCTTAAAGTCAAAAGCTTTAAATCTTGGTGAAATGGGCCGCAGTGGAAAAGCCCTTTACAATATTACTGCACCTTATAAATAGTAAATGATATCGTTTGAGGTCAAGGAAAGAAATACTGCAATCCTATATCAACTGTGCATAAGGATGCTGGAAGTTTCATATTCCGTATTCCTTCTTTCCTTTTCACTCTTTAATCTAAAAAGAAGCTTTATTTATAGCCTGTCTCAGAAGGCCTTCCTGAAACATCCCTTAGAGGTATTTTCAGAAGTATTTAATAATTTAACTTTTGCTTGTATTTCAGAAACTAAGAAAATATTGGAAGAATCCTCCTAACAGAAACAGGTTTCCCAAAGCAACCATAAATCTACTTTTATTTATTGTTGCTTATCTACAAAAACCTGTGGCATATTTTAAAAACTCATCTCATTTTAAAATGTACACAATCTCATAATCTTTGCTCATTTTAAAATTAAATTATTACTTACATTTTTCTTTAACTTTTAAAAATCTTTTTTCTGTGCCCACTGTTGCTTGGCAGTAATGGGGTGTACTACTTGGAATCACAGAATGGTTTCAGTTTGAAAAGACCTTTAAGATCATAGAGTCCAAGCATTGATCCAGCCCTACTAAGCCCGCCACTAGACCATGTCCCTAAGCATGACATCTACTCATCCTTTAAACACCTCCAGGGATGGTGACTCAACCATCTCCCTGGGCAGTCTGTTCTAGTGTTTGATGGCCCTAACAGTAAAGAAATTCCTTCTAATATCCAACCTCAGCCTCCCTTGGTGCAACTTGAGGTCATTTACTCTTGTCCTATCACTTGTGAGGCAAGGAAGGAAAGGTGGTGGGGTGGCCATGTATGTTAGGGAATGCTATGACTCCCTAGAGATTAGCGACAGTGACTACAGGGTTGAGTGCCTATGGGTGAGAATCAAGGGGAAGGCCAACAAGTCAGATATCATGGTGAGAGTTTGCTATAGACCACCTAGCCAGGATGAAGAAATAAGACAAAATACTCCATAGGCAGCTGGGAGAAGCCTCACGATTGCTTCCCCTTGTACTTGTAGGCAACTTCAACTTCTTGGATATCTGCTGGAAATATAACACGGCAGAGAGGGAACAGTCCTGGAGGTTCCTGGAGTGTGTGGAAGATAACTTCCTGATGCAGCTGG
>NW_010183333.1:0-252 GCF_000695765.1 Mesitornis unicolor
CAGGTCATTTGCCAGGGGGAGCTTGACCTGCGGCGCGGGTGGGGGCCGCGGGCTCACCTGCTGCCGGGGGTTCAGCACAGCAGAGGCCCCGCGGCCGCGCCCGGGGTGCTGCCGCCCTCGCGGAGCAGACGTGGAGGGGCTCAGAGGAGTGCAGCCCGGGGCAGCCGGCCGTGCCCTCGCCTGCCTTTGTTGCCTTCCCTGGCCTCCCCGTAGGGCTGCGGTCGCCTCGTGGCGGCGGGCGCGGCGCCGCCC
>NW_010183333.1:276-8202 GCF_000695765.1 Mesitornis unicolor
GCTCGGACCTGGGGGCTATGCCTGCCTTCATCCCTCTAAAATCCGCGCCCTGCACGGATGGGAAGTTTTCTGCCGTTCATGGCCATTGTCGTTTCAGGGGAAGGGGAACTTTAGGCTGATGAATCTCTGAATTCAACAGCTTGAATGCACAGCAGCTTTACATCCTCGATACCTCCTCCCTGCTTCGTTTAGGTGGTGTTGGTTCCCTTTAGTGCTTGTTTTCTCGGGTGCTCAGACCACAAGCTCCTGGCAGGGAGGACTGTCCATTTGATGACATGTTCAGCAGCACCCAGATCTTTGTATAAAAGCATAAGTTGTTCCAAACCATGGTAGCCATCCATTATGAATCACATGTGAAGTTCTCTGGAAAGCCATAGGGTTTAGTGTCATGCAAAGATCCTCAGACTTTCAAATTTTATTAAAAAATAGATAGCAGGTCTTACTGATACAAAGGTTATTCTTAATCATAACCTGTGAAAGCTTAAAAAAAAAAAAAGAAAAAGGCAGACCAAGTCATAATTCGAAAACAAAATATTTTTTTCCCTAGAGAATAATTCAAGTTTGATGCTAGCAATAATCATTCAGTTGAATCCTTCAAGTGAATGCTTGGTGGGGTTTTTTGTTTGTTTGCTTGTGTTTATGTTGAGTTTTTGGTTGGTTGCTAGTTTTTTTGTTGGTGCAGCACATGGGCATACAATAAGGTGTGAGTAAAGGAGACACAAAGACATAGAGGCAGAATGTGGATGCTTCTGTCAATAAGCATGTTAGAATTACTCAGTGTATTTGTGTTCTGTGTGTTTATGGAGTGTCCAGTATAGTTTTGCAGTAGTTTTTAACCCTGACAATAGTTTGTGTTTCTTCAGTCCAGTGACGAGGACTCTCTGGACTATAGTTTGCTTCTGTCCTGACAAGGCTGCATAAAACTCATAGATCCATGTTGCCATCTTTCCTGGAAGACCCTTGGAATCTTTCTGTTACCATATGATAAGAATTGTTTCTTTTTATCTAGCCAGCACCTTGCATTCCTACTCAAACTGTAAAGATTTTGCATTTGCAGCTAGCGCCATGCTCTATGATGGGCTGCTCACATAATGGGCTGTTTGCATCTTCTGTTACTTTGCAAGGACTTCTCTGTCACTTGATGAGACCATAGCTGTACCTTGTCAGGTAACTGATGGCTTTGGTTGTGTACCAGAAGTACTTTTGGTCATATAGTTGAGAATGACTTTTTTCCTTATAGATGTCTTCTCCTACCTTCATAGTGGTGAAAGTAGCTTGATCAGACCAAAAGATTTTTTTTTTCACCTCAGCTTTTATCTCCACATGCTTATCCTGAGTGAACTGCCCATCTTCCCAGTTGGTGCGCTCAGTAAATATTTGCTGTGGAACCTTCTGCTGAAGACACTAAAATGTAGAGCAGCTATGGTTCTGATTTTTGGAAAAACTGTAATATGCCTACTGTTCGATTTGGGTTTTTTCTCCCAGATGTATGCATTCCATTGTTTACTCTTCATACCAAAGCAAAATTTAAAAATGCTCTGTCATGTTTTTTTTAAATTGTGCTTTTATGGTGATTGGGTGTTTTTTCTGTAACTATCTAGAATGTGTACAAATCTTAGCTTACTACTTTAAGCATGTAACAGTTCATTTTTCTGCATTGAAAAGTAGTATCTTGGACACAATCTAGTGATGTCAGAAAACAGAAAATCCCAAACCTCAGCCTTAAACAATAATGCTTTTTAGTTAATATATCAGAAAGAGAAACATTTCCACAGTGGAGCTGATCTAACTCTAGGAGTCAATATACTGTTAAGACAAGTAATTAACACCCATTATATTAATAAGAAAGGAGTTGTCTTTAATGAGGCAATATGCTTTCAGAAAGGAAAGAGTTACAAAAGGTAAAGTGTCCTTACCAATTGGAAGTTGGTAGTCATGAGTTTTAAAATAGGTAGGCTTTCCTGCTGCTTTAGTTGGAAGTTCAGGGGCATATATCAGAATGTTCTAGGAAAAAAAAAAACTCAACCAAAAAACAGCATCTAAAAATAAAACTTTATGCAATAAAGGAATTAGATACCAGTAGTTTCCAAGTTAGTATCATAATTTTTAAGGGTTATGTGCTTGGCTTATGGTGTAAAATCCCAAACCAAGATTTGGCAGTTGACATGGAGATCAGACAGGTGATGCACAACACCTGTGCAAGGAGCAATGAGACTGACCCATGTAACCTGACACTTGTGTGTTTTACCCCTCAGCCTTCTCTGGAGCTAAGGTGAAGGCTTGGCTGGCTGTGTCTTCTGCATTTGTATAGAATTATATTTGGAAAATAACATTGATAAAAATTTTACTTGAAAACACAGGGCTTTTTTCATTTTCCTGTGGTTGTGCCCACTTTATCCTTCTGGGCTAGCACTAAGAAATTTAGGGTGATACAGGGTAAACAGAGATATCATGCAAGTCTCTCAAATCCTGTGATTCCCTGTTACTGGGAAATGACCAGAACTTTGTTCTTCCCAGCTGGGGCTAAGTAAAGGACTTAGCCAGTTCATGTCTTGAGACAAAAATGGCTGTGATTCAGCAAAAGTCTGATATTTAGGTACCTTAAGAGACAGCTAAGTATCTACTAGAACTTTCAGGAGTTTGACATACCCAAGTGACAGTTTGGAAAGTCTGACCCGTTTTTCTATAGTTAGCAAAGTACTTGAATGTTCACCTATGTACATGCTTAAAATCAGACACGAAATTCTACTGATTTAAGTGAAAGTAAGTGTGACCTTATAAATGGAGGTTCAGGGTCTTGACAGTGACAAATCAGAAATACTCTTAAGTCTTGTGAAACTTACGTTGTAAGAACTTTTTGTAATTCTTTTTACCTTGAAGACCAACCTAAAATAGGTATCTCTAAGTCTTTCACACACACTCCTCATCCTGAAAACAGATGAGTGCAAATGTGTGTGTTTCTAAAACCAGTGTGAAGATATGAGTCATTGGTCATGACCCAGTAACCAGGAATCACAGCTTAATCTATATCTTTATTAGTCCATAAAATTTGGCTTATTAACAGCGAAGCTTCTAAAAGTGCTGTGAATTCATTCTGTGTGCAGATAACTTTTCTGAAGAATTTACCTGCTCATTGACTTTTAAGGAGAAAAAAAAAAGGTAAAACAAAAACCCAAACCTTTACACAAGATAAACTTAGAATTTGATACACAGGTCAAGAAATTCAGTTGTCATAATAATAAAAGCATTAAAGCTGTAATTTGTGTTTGAAAAGCACAGCAAGTACCAAATAAATTGATTTACTGCCAATCAAGTAAATATGGTGCTGCTTCCTTGAAAACCCAAGTATCTTTTCATCGTAAACTTTATAATAATGAAGGTTAAGGGAGACATTTAAGGATCAGATAAAAGGTCTCAGAAAAATGTTATGTAATTCTAGCAGATACAGTGCTGCATTGTGGTATAAATCTGACTTTTTAAACTGCAGCATTTTTTTTTAGTACTGGCAATGTCAAGGGTCTGCATTAAAACATTAGGTTATATTTAAAAAAACCTAATTAGTATTTTATTTTCAGAAGGGCAGGAACTTTCATGCGTCTTGAACAGCAACATGCAGCTTCCAGTTTGAGTCTGTGGGGCCACAAGTGCAGGGTAACTGCACGGGAGCACTGTAGAGTGGTCCATGCTGATACACATGCTTTATGCAGTTTAAACAATTATACAATTCCTTTATGCAGTTGATTTCCTCTTGGGACTTGGTTTTGCATATTTGCTAGCTAGTAACCATTGGAAGTAAATGGATTCACAGGGAGGGAAATATTTTAACCAAGAAAATAGTAAACCAGTTTCCTAAATGCAGTGATTTACAAAATATTTGATGCCAGCATGCTTACGTGTTGGATATGAGAGAATATTGCTTGATATGGAAAACTTTGCAAGTTAACGGCTTATATACAGTCAGTAGTGCATAGGAGATGAAGAATGATGTCTAAAGTATTATGTGCGTTATCCCCCAAATAGCGTTTTTATGTAATGTGCTGATGTGTATGTTTTAACCAAGTTTAGGAGAATAACAGGAGAAAAAATATTTAGTAATTTAAGAATCCTATATAACTGTGGGGGAGGGGGGAGTGGGGAGTGGGGGGCAGAGTTATTTAAGGATTAAGGCCATTGGTCTGTAGCAATCAAATATATAATCTGCAAGCCATTTGCTTGAGGTGGACAGGAAGTCTATGTACTACATTAATAGTGAACAAACATTAACAGCTTGAAACTGTAAGTACTGTATAGGGAATTGTTGGCCTACTTGGTTTTAAGCCTTTTAAACCTACCTAAAGTGGTTGGTAATGTGACACAAAAGAAAGTTAAAAATACATCCAAAGTTGTACCATTGTGAAGCAGTCTATGACCAAGAACCATTTTTTATTCTCAGTCTTTGCTTTCAGGTTTGGTTTGGTTTGGTTTGGTTTTTTTGGTTTTGTTTGGGTTTTTTTGGTAATATCTATAATATATTAATCGCTGTGTTAATAGTCCACTGTTTCTCCCACTCAGACTCTGTACAGAGTTGTACATAATATGTCAGGTGTGTTATGGGGTTTGGCTTTCTCCTCAGTATTGGGCACAGGGCCAGCTGTTGCAGAGGGTAGAGGACTGGATGAACGTTCAGCTTGCCATCACGTCTGATATGAGGTTGTGTGCAGTGTGAGGATAGAGGAGGGCTTTACCATGGGCATGTAGTGACTTATTCCTGAATCTGTTTCCTGTTAAAACATCTCTAATGCATGACATTTGTTTGAACTAGTAGGTATTTTCTGGCATTCATCAGAATTGCTCCAGTTCTTTTTTATTGTGATTAAGTCAGAAGAGCCTCTAAAACTTCAACTTTTCATATTAATCTACTTTTTAAAATGGAAATTGTCTCATTTATTATGTGTCACAGAAATGTCAGTCCCCTAAACATTTCATGTTTTTGAAGTAATGATACAACGATTTTAACAATATTTTGGAAGTAATTTAGTATTCAAACTGAAATGCGTATGTCAAATTTCAGCCTTTAGCAAATCCCAACTGGCAAAACTGTGAAGAGTTGAAGGAAATAGCTGTATTTTTGTAGTGGAAATATCAACTCAACCTTAACAGTTTGTGACATGGATATATTAGTGGATTTGTAATTCATGAGATTAGAGAAGGTATCGATACTTTATCTATCAGCTTTATATTCAGAGTTTAACAAGATGGTTTTCTACTATTGAATAAATGATCAGTTCAAAATATGCATTCCTTAAATGATGTCTTAGGAAGTCAAGCTTGTTAAATGAAAATATACAGTGTAAACCTTGGAGACTTACGTTGTTTGCTCTTTTTCTCTTAGGAAGCCTGACAAATTGGAGAATACTACAAAGTGAAGAGATAATTCACTTCACAAGAACTGAGCTCTGCTTTCATTGGCTTTTAAATTTTATTTGTATTAATAACTGATTAGTGTCAAATAATCTCTGTAGTCTACTGTGGTGAAATTATTAGGCTAAAGCTGGAAAAAATGAAACAATTAAAAAGAAAAAGAAAAAGCAATTTTAGTGTTCAGGAAACTCAGACTCTCCTTAAGGAAATCAGAAAAAGGAGAGAAGTACTTTTTTCAAAGCAGCTTAATACAACAATTAATGAGATGAAACGGAAAGCTTGGGAGGAAATAGCAGAGTGTGTAAATGCTGTAGGTGAAGGAGAGCAAAGAACAGGGACGGAAGTGAAAAGGCGGTACCTTGACTGGAGAGCACTCATGAAGAGAAAACGTCTGAATCCAAACATCAAAGTAGTAGGTGCTGGGTTTCACCTTCCTTCACCCAATTTAGATGACTCTCTCAATGAAGACATGGATGAGAAAATGGGATTTGCAATTGAATCTAGTTTTGAATGGCAAAATATAACTGACTTCAGAGAGGCTGGTGGATCTTTAACAGAAGTCAAGGTGGAAGAGGAAGAGGAGGATCCGCAGAATTTTGAAGTGAGTGGCTGACATACGTTAGCTATATGCAATATGGCCTTTGTTTCATTTCAGCATAATGTGTTTCTTCATAGCATCTGTTTCTGTTTTTTTCTGAAAGTGTGAATTAAAGAAACTGTAGAAACAAATATGTTTCGGAGAGATGGTATTCAAGTTTACCAGCTTGCAATTGTTTGTAAGGTCTTGGATGTTAATTATTAAATTGATATCCCTCAATTGAGAGTATGTATTTGCACAGATATTTTCCATTTGTTTGTCCCATAGATAAGAATTAGTTCAGTCAGTAGAATGAACATATGCTATTGAAGGAAACTTGTTATTTTAATACTTAGGCTGTCTGGATTGATGAACAGAGAAGAGCAGTGCACCTCTAACAAACAAAAGTCTATGTTACCTGCAGGTGCAGAAAGGAACAGAATACTGTTTTCATTTCTGAAAATGAACACGTGAGCGATGAAAAGACTTACTTGAATAAGTTGGCCATTCCTTCTCATCAGAATTTTAGTGTGAATTTGACAAGCAGCTGTGGATCCTGTAGACAGGTTGTTACTCCTGGTAGTACTGTGACTGTCCTGGGGTAAGCTGCCAGCTGGAGTGAAGTCGAATGTTTGAATAGTTTTGTTGTGTCTGTACAAACACACAGTTCACATTTCAAAATGGGATACTCAAACACTCTTGGGGTTGGGGTTTTTTTTTGGAGGGGGCAAGTCAGGAGGGGTAAGTAACTCCTGTCGTAGCTCTTAGTTGAGATGTGAGCTGGGAAAAATCAGTATAAGCTGATACTGATACTGTATAAGTATAATCGTAGTGAGACAACTGACAGGTGCTGGAGAACACAGCCTGTCTGCTCTAATGCTAGAGGACTGGCAGTTGCTCTCATTATCTTAAGATTTTCTGAACCCGTATCTTCCTCAGTTTGCCTTTCTTTTGCAGCATACTTAGTGGGAGACAGTTATCCCTTGTGTACTATGAATTTGTAGCACATAAGGGTTATAATTCTGCATGAGTTGTTGCAGTCTACCAAGAGCAATGGTCCTACCACTTAGTCATCTGCATCATAAATAGCTTTACAGCAAATGTGGTAATACAGAATTGGTTAACCAAGTCCTGGTTATTGACCCACTTAAAACAGTTTGAAGGGTTAGGAGCATGTGTGAAATGTCAGTGTTAAATGTTTTTTAGAAACTGAATCCTCCAGTTAGTGAAGGCTGAGATAGCTTACATACCACATAGCCAATGGATCCAGCTGCTCTGGTAATAATTAGTCACAACAAATTCTTAGTGGCTTTCATAAATGTCACTCAGCTATATGAAAGGTAAGAACAATGTTTGCTTTTTTTAGATCCAGTTTTCTATCGGTGGTTCTGAATGCTGTATAATATCTATTGGGCAATATTTTCTGTATGTTCTTACATCTCCACTGACCAAACTGATTTTCGTTTTTTTTCATTACCAGATACTAACTTGCAGACAAAGCGTTTTTCTCGATCCGTGTAGAAATTGGTCTTTTGATCTAACATGGTTATTTCACAGCATGTGAATTAAACAGTTCTGAGTAGCTTTTATGATTAAAAAAAAAACCAGTATGTTCTTTTCAGTCAAGTTGTGTGTAACAAATTTATTCTGGTATAAAGACTGGAACGTAATTCTTGTCTTACTACATTCTTCTCTGCAGTTTCCTATTGAGGAAGAAGAAGAAATTTTGTCATCAGTTTTGCCAGATTCAAAAAAGGAAAATGACCTACCAGACTTCCCACACATTGAAGAGTTTGGAAGTCTAAGCTCTGCTCAAGCTAGGCTGGCCTATGAAGATTCACACTTGCTTATAAATCTAGAGAAGCAGAAGGTGGAGCTGGAGAAGCAGCGACTAGACATTGAAGCAGAAAGGTTACAAGTGGAGAAGGAGCGCCTGCAGATTGAAAAAG
>NW_010183333.1:8233-23049 GCF_000695765.1 Mesitornis unicolor
TGACTTGGAGCGTGAGAGACTTCAGATTGAGAAAGAGCGACTTCAAATTGAATGGGAGAAACTCAGGCTAGAGACTCTGCATGCTGAAAAACCTGCCCTGGAAAATGACCTCACCCAAACAGAAAAGCCCATCATGCAGCCTCTGGATCTAGAAACTGAAAAGTTAAAACTTGAAAAAGAACGTTTGCAGTTAGAGAAAGAGAGGCTGCAGTTCCTAAAGTTCGAGTCAGAGAAGCTGCAGATCGAGAAGGAGCGCTTGCAAGTGGAGAAGGAGCGCCTTCGAATTCAGAGAGAGGGTCACTTGCAGTGAACCTCTCGACTGAAGCTTCAACAGTAGTGTTCTAATATTTGTAAAATAGAGGTAGTTCTTTTCTTAATACTGAAACTGTCTTAGAGGCTTAACATTCGTCTGTTTAGAGCTGAATGTTGATGTTAAACTAAAAAAAAAAATAGTGCTCAATATGTCAGTGTGCCTACATAAATGAGCTTATGTGTGAAATTGCTTTTCAGTGTATCAGAGCTAAGTGTTCTCTTGTCTTCAGTATTGTGTTGTATTAGTTCAATGTTCTCCTCTCATATACACACTGAGAAGAATCAAGGCTGAACCTTATACTTTTTTCTGTAGTAACAGTAGAGAAGGATCAGAGTAAATCGACATATGTTGTGAGGGCATGGTACTGATGATAACCCACACAGTAAATAAGTTAGACAGAACACAGTAACACAGAGTCATGATGTGATTGAGTCATTGAACTTAATTTCCCCTTTTGACTTTTTTTTTCTACCCCCACAATTTGAAAAAGAGTTCAAGAGTTATCTAAAAGTTAAAGTACAAGTTAAATTCACTGCAGTTGTGTTTACTGTTGTTCCATGGCTTGAACTGAATGGGCGTGCAGAAAATAGTGTTCTTCCTTTTGCATGAAGTATTTGTACTAGATGAAGTTACACATCAACCATACCTCCTGTGAGCTGGACTGTTGGTTGCACCAGGGCATTAATAATGCAAGGTGGGATGTAGCACCTGTCTTAGTATAGAATAGGGACTTACCGATTGATCAGGCATGTTGTCTGATGAGTCTGCAATGACCTCCTGAAGTAAACTGCTAGACCTCGTTTATTCCTTGAAAGACAGGAACTGGTGATGGGAGTCTCGGGACTGGAGATGCAGAGGCTGAGCACGGACTCAGGAGCACTGAGCTTGGACACCAGCGCTTTTGATGCTAGTTCTACCTGACCAGTGCTGAGGTCATGTGTGGGAGGCAGCCAGAAGAGGCTTCTCTGTGTGTGTGCTTTAATTGGACAAACAGAAATGGTCAGTGCTGAAGGCTGTCAGTATTTTTTGTAAGTAATGTATCCATTTAAAGTAATTTAAAAAAACCAAACAGCCGACACAAGGAAGCTTTCTGTTATTTCATGTTTAAATCCCAACTGAGAGAGACTTCACATTTCTCCTCTTTCTGCAAGTGTCTTTTGTTGACTCTATTTGAAACTTAGGACTAAATACTAAATCTGGATATATGTTGAGTGACTTACATGGATTCTTGTGCAAGTAAATATATTTATACTACTACAGGATTACTTTTATTCTGCAAAGAAAATGTTATTTTTTTATTGAAACAAGTGTGCTTCTACAGTGAAAATAAATTTGACTACTACAATCCAGATTTGCTCTTGAGACTGTTTCTTCACAGAGAAATGGGGCTACATATGAGGTGAAACCTGGATACTCCACACTGCAAGAGCCCAAAGTTGCTAGTACCTGTGTAGTAAATTGGAGAGATGAGGCACCCCAGAGAAGGGCTTCAAGTGACCAGTACTTGAGAAAGTACAAAGGAAGAAAACATGAACCAGCTGGATGGAAATGCCCCAGGGGTGACTGTGTCTGAGATTTCTGAATGTGATGTGTTGACTGTGGTTGAGGTGCCAGGTGCCCGCCAAAGCTGCTCAGTCACTCCCCCTTCCTCTGCCCCAGCATGGGGTCCCTCTCACAGGAGACAGTTGTCCACAAAGTTGTCTAACGTGAGTCCTTCCCAGGGGCTGCAATTCCTCATGAATGCTCCAGTGTGGGTCCCTATCGCAGGGTGCAGTCCTTCAGGAACAAGTCTGCTCCAGTGTTGACTGCTCCTACCAGCAAACCTGCTCCACAGTGGGACCCTCTTTCCACGAGTCCACAGGTCCTGGCAGGAGCCTGCTCCAGCATAGGTTTCCCAGAAGGTCACAGCCTACTTTGGGTGCAAACACCTGCTCCAGTGTGGGGTCCTTCATGGGCTGCAGGTGGATCTCTACTCCACCATGTATCTCTGTGGGCTGCAAGGGGACAGCCTGCCTCACCATGGTCTTCACTACCGGCTGCAGAGGAATCTCTGCTCCAGTGCCTGGAGTGCCTCCTCTCCCTCCTTCCTTACTGACCTGGCTGGCTGTAGAGCTATTTCTCTCACCACTGCTCTCTCCGCTGCTGTTTTCACAGCAGCTTTTTCCTTTAAATAAATTATCCCAGAGGCGCTACCACCATCGACGATGGGCTCAGCCTTGGCCAGCAGTGGGTCTGTCCTGGAGCTGGCTGCCATTGCCTCTGTCAGATGTAGGGGAAGTTTCAAGAGCAGCTTCTCACAGAGCCACCCCTGTAGTCCCCCCCCTACCAAAACCTTGCAATGCAAACCTGATACGCTGCCTCAAAAGCATTAAAGGTTTTGGGGGAAAATAGATAAATCTGAACCATTTCTGATTTCTGAATTTTAGAAATTTGAACACTTCTCCAAGCATGAATAGAGCAGTATGTAAGCAATTATTTCTTCTAACAACTCTTCAGCCTTCTAGGGAAATGATGCATCCTTTGGTTATACAAAACCTTTTGGAAAAACACTGAATGATGAAATTAAGTATCGTCATAAATCATTGAAAATACAGTTTCAACATAATAGAGAAAATTACAGAGTTTAATACATCAATTTTATAGCTTGCTTTTTCATACTAAAGTTGCAGTCATTTTGTGGTAATTTGAATTTAAATGTCATATGTTTAAATACTAATCTGCAATCTCTTAAACTTTAATTGCTTGATTTACCAACCTGGGATCCTGACAGCAAAGCCTAAGGGCAGGATTTTGACCATGTAAATGTCACCAAAGTCAGGACATACTCAGAAACTGAGTTCATGTGTTAGAGAGGGGAAGATTTTGGACTTCTACTTAGAAGAAGGGGCTGTGATTGTAAGTAATGAGCGACATTTCCAGACAAGGAAGAATTTTAAGACAAGGGGGAAACCATACACATGTAGGAAGAGGCAAGTATTTGGAGAATAAAAAAAGACAAGGGGTGAAGATCAAACATTTAGTAAGAGAGAAGGTGGGTGAAGCTGTTGACAGATAAACAGAGTATGGGGAATATCCCCAGTGGTCAGCGTAAGCTGCTTTATGGCGGTTGTGGCTGATGCTGTCAGATCTCGTGACTTTGGGCCCTTATGGCAACGTATGGATGGGAATGGCAAGGGCCAAAACACAGCCTGAGGTGCAGCCAGAAACTTGGCCACTGCTGCAAAAGGCAGCAGCCTCACGCACTCTGTGCAGGCTGTGTCATGTCCCGTGCTGCAGCAGGAGCATGCACCGAGACCTTCGTATGCCATTGTGTCCACTACTCCATGAAGGAGTTTCTAGCCAGTAATTTTAGGGCCAGACGACCAAACAACAAAGGTAAAATAAAGGCTACTTCAAGAGAGTTTCTTGCTGCCTGTTATTAGTGATGGGTCCCACCAATTTGTGTCTGGCCAAGACATTAATGAAGAGAAGCAGAGTGTGTCCAGGTGTTTTTACAATGTGCTTTGGAGTCAGACTGGCTAATGCTTAACGGTGTCCTAACAACAACCAGAGAAGGTCACAGGGTAAGGCTGCAAAAACCCAAAAGGTCCCCAAAACCAGCTCAGGACTAAGAGCAGTCACACGTCCAACAGGACACACCTGAGAAAGCACGGTAGGATTCAAAGGCAACTCCATTTCCTTGAATAAGGGATCTTGTGTTATTTCTGGGCCATTTTGAGCAACTTTCACTGTGCATAAAGAGATACTGCAAGCAATGTATACACAAGATATTAAATACTTACTTATTAAGACAAATGAGATGGTCAGGATTTAATAAAGCTCTTAGACGAAGCATTGGTATTCTCATTGCCTCAAGGCATCTTTGCCAGCCAGGCAGGCATCAGCCAGGAGAGCAAGGGCTGCCCAGCATAGCTCTTTGGTGGTGGTGCTGAGCTGCCATCTTCTGAGGGTTGCGGTTTTTCCTTTTTTCCTTTTAGATTTCTTAATCTTTCCATGTTGGTAGATCAGTTGCCTGGTGGTAAACATTATCCAAAACACTGCTGCTAGGCCAGGTATTTGGATAATCCAGGGCTAGTGGTTGTGTGTACGCATCGTCTTGAAATGGGCAAGGAAATCTGTTAAGTACCTTTTCAAAATGTAGCTGAATTTTGTTCATATTTTGTTTCACCTCACAACAAAAAGTTGTTTCTAAAATCCCCCTTGCAAGTGGGAAGAGAGCTGATAACTCACATTTCTTCATCTTTACATAGAAATTCTGATGTAGTTGCCACAAAAGAGCATCAGTGACAGCATCTGCCTCTCTGGCTCACACGCCCCCAGAAAGGCACCAAGTGCTCCAAGGAGATGGAGTCAGATCCAGGGCTGATATTTTACAAACACAAAAACACCCTCAAAAATCCTACTCCATGCCAATCAGGAGCCTTGACAGAAGTGATAGGTGGGAGAAGAAGGAGGAGGAAAGTCTGATTTTTCTCTGTTCTGGCTGAAATCAACTATTGAATTTAAGCCGGAAGGTGTCAGAAAATGCCACCAAATGCAATGGTGTTCTCTTTTTCTTTTTAATTTATTTTTCCCTTTCCCTTTCCCTTTCCCTTTCCCTTTCCCTTTTCCTTTTCCTTTTCCTGCTTTTGATGTGCATTTGTCTTCATTAATCTCTTATTTGGCATTAGACTGTCTGTTTGTGAAGAGCTATGTTATCCAGTAACCACATTATCCAGAAACCAGAGCAAGAACCAGTGGGCTTTGAGTAGTCCAAAGTGCTAAGAAGGCAAGTACCTATGTATGAGGCAAATAAACCTGATTTAAAAAGCTAGCAGAGTGAAAGCAGCAGCAGCTATGGCCTCTGCGAAACCTGGGTTTCACTCAAAGTCTAAATCCTTGCATCACACTTGCGTTGTTGAAGTTTGCAGCTAACACTAGGATAAAATATGAGCAGGCCAGATTCCTCCGTATGCTAGTGGGTTTGTTATGCATCAGTGATTCAGAATGTCGGTAGCTGGTATCAGGAGTACAGAAAGATTTTAATCTAGGCCTAAAAAAAAATAAAAATTGCATTTTAAAATCAATGCCCAACTATTTGTTTCCAGATAATCAACTTATTTGAAGACGCATGCTCCAGGCAAATAAGAGGAGGAGAGTAGGGAAGAATGTCTTCAAGTACTGACATGGGGCAACTTATAGTATCTTATAATTTATTTTCATTGGTTTTTTGGCTAATTTATACCAAAACAATTATTTTTTCAAACAGCTAGTTATGCCACCAGTGCTTTTGGCTTGGTGTCACCTGGTGATCTTGCAGCAACACCGTAATCACTCATGCCATCTGTCACCATTTGTCACTCACACAGCATGAAGTGGGAGTCAGGGAGGGAGCGATGTGACTGTGGCAGCTCTCTCCCTGAACTCATTGTTTTTCCTTCCTGGTCTTTTAAAGCAAAATCTCACGGTGCTAGGTTACAAAGAATTACTATGCCAATGAATGCAACAGTTCTCAGCCATCAGAAAACATATTAAAAAAAAATAGGTTCACTGACACAAGACCAGAAGCCGCCCTTTTCATGCACTGCACATAATCCTTTTAAACTTGACCTACATCAGAGGACATTTCCATCCTCTCCTTTTACAGCTTATTAAGAATACCATTGTTATTTTCTGTTACAGTTTTACTGTTTTTAATTTCCTTACTTCACACTATCAGTACTTTTATTCTACACATTAGCAGACTGTG
The DNA here is from genome assembly GCF_000695765.1 of Mesitornis unicolor. NCBI lineage: Eukaryota > Metazoa > Chordata > Aves > Mesitornithiformes > Mesitornithidae > Mesitornis > Mesitornis unicolor. Next base: position 14,275 of record NW_010183333.1, read on the forward strand.
GAAAACCTTGCCTTGTTACTTCCATATTTTCTAATTGTAACACTCCATCATTAGTCAACTGGTTCATAATGTGGAAAGCAAAGTTGCTATTTCATTTCGTGCTATATAATACAATGCTTCTGGTTCAGTAATTACATTGTGTCAGACTTGTGATCAATCCTGAGATAGCTCACTTTTGATGGATAGCCCCATCACAGAATGTATAAGAGTTAAAGAAAGAAGCAAATTTTTAATTTTGCTCCTCTGTCAGTTTAGCTACTTGGACACTGCTTTTCAGACCAATATTTATCTCACTGAGATAGAAAGAGATTACAGAAATGAGAACTTAAAAGAAAGAAGTGAAGTTTGAAAAGCATTTTCTAAAGTTTTGGTTTGCAAAACAGGAATGATATAAATTAGATGTTCTTCCACAGAAAGCTATTGTGTATTACTCTGTTAATGGAGTGCAAATCTTTTAGTCACCTGTTTAATGTACTGGAGAAAACTATTACCTGCTTCTCGTAACTATTCCAAGGTTTACGTGAAATGAGCTGATGATCGATCTTACTACTACTGCTCAGTACTATGCCTGTGAAAAAAGTTATTTCCAAAGGTAGTCTGCTCAGCCATAGGAATGTTTGTGAGTCAAACCATTTTCTGAAGGGGCAGCCCACTTTTGAACAGCGGTAGGATATGGAAAGTGCCTTTTCCTAATGGGAAGAACTGCAACTGTGGGGTCCAAAAGTGCAGCATGGGTTGCAAAGACAGCCAGAACAGCTATGCCAAGCTGTATTGTATTTGCATGGCAAGATGCTGGTAGGTGGGAGGGGGCGGGGGGCCTACAGGGTTGGCTTCTGTGAGAAGCTGCCCTAAAAGTCTTCTCTACATCTGACAGATCCAATGCCAGCCAGCTCCAAGATGGACCCACTGCTGGCCGAGGCCAATGCAGTTAGCGGTGGTGGTAGCACCTCTGGGATAACATATTTAAGAAGGGGGAAGAAAATCCAACAAACTACAGCAATTGCAGCCAGAGAGAGGACTGCACACATGTGAGAGAAACAACTCTGCAAACACCCAGGTCAGTGAGGAAGGAGGGAGAGGAGGTGCTCCAGGTGCTGGAGCGGAGATTCCCCTGCAGCCGGTAGTGAAGTCCATGGTGGGGCAGGTTGTCCCCCTGCAGCCCATGGAGGTACATGGTGGAGCAGAGATCCTCCCAGAGCCTGTGGAGGACCCCATGCCAGAGCAGGTGAATGCCCAAAGGAGGCTGTGACTCCATGGGAAGCCTGCACTAAAGCAGGATTCTGGTGGGACCTGTAGACCTGGGGAAAGATGAGCTGAAGCAAGTTTGCTGGCAGGACTCATGACTCTGTGGAAGGGACTCATGCTGAAGCCGTTCATGAGGAACTGCAGCCTTGGGAAGGGTTCACGTTGGAGAATTCTGTGGAGCGTTGTCTCCTGTGGGAGGGACCCCATGCTGTAGCAGAGGAAGAGTGTGAGGAGAAAGGAGCAGCAGAGAAAACATGTGACAAACTGACTGCAACCCTGATCCCCTGTCTCCCTGTGCAGCTTGTGGGGAGGAGGCAGAGAAATCAGGAGTAAAGTTAAGCCCAAGAAGAAGGGAGAGTGGTGGAAATATGTTTTAAGATTTGTGTTTTATTTTCTCATTATCCTACTCTGATTTTGATTGGTAATAAAATAAATTGATTTCCCTGAGTAGAGTTTGTTTTGTCCATGATAGTAATTGCTGAGTGATCTCCCTATCCTTAATTTGACTAACAAGCCTTTCATTATATTTTGTCTCTTTGGGGAATATGCTGCAGGACTTCTGGAGAGGACCTGAGGGCCTTAACCCTGGGATCCCAGGGACCCACCTGAGTCTGATCAGCCAGGAGAGGAGGGAAGAGAGGATCAGCCTTCCCTTGGGAGGCTCCCCCTGGTCCACTTCCAAGTGCCCAAATCTTTAAAGAATTGCACAGAAGGCAGAAGGGGAAAACAAAACAGAGATAAGCGTTATTATTATGTCATGTTGGTTTTAGCAGAGAAAAATATCTCAGAGCTAAGGACAGGAGACAAGTATGGACCAATCTAATGAGAACGTTAAAAAAAAAATCTGTTTTTGTTGTTTGATTGTACGGGTGTTTCTGCTGCTTTTAAAGACCTGCTCAGGCAGTGGGCAGGAGTGCAGCTGCTCTTGGACATGTGCAGACCTTGCTGGAGATATCTCCAGAGTGCCAGCACACCGTCTGCTCTAGGGCTCATGGCTGGGACACTAATGGCTTTCTAAATCACTCAGACCAGACTACACCTAAAAGAACTAGCACTGTTTATTTCACAAGTTGGGACTGGAGAGATCTTTTGTCCTGGAAATATAGAAGAGAAATTGTGGGCTAATCCAGAATGGTGTCCAGTAAAGCTCTTACTCTTAATGGACAAGCTTAGGGTTAACACTGACCTCTGACCTGTCTCAGACAGAAAAAACAGCATTTCTGTAGAGTCAAATATGCATTGCCACGTACTTCTCTAAGAACTGATTTGTATTTGACCCTATATGTAATATATAGTTAATCTACATTTTTGGCCATCTTGCTAACAAAATATTTTCTGGAACCAGCTCTTTCAGAGAACACAAATACTTGCCCTACTTCATTTTTGTCACAAAAGGATCCTTCCTGTGAATCAAAGTGCACATGCCAGCTCCTCCTCCTCTGTGGAGCCTGCCAGCTTCCCTTCCTTCAAATTATTTTTCCGTCTGTAGTATCTATAATAATAGCAATATTTCTCCAAGAAGGAGACAAGTCTGTTTATTTAGGAGGCTGTACTCAGAAGCTTGTCGGTTTAGCTGGACTGTTCTCTAGAAAAGAAAATTCAGTCTATTAGGAGATGCCAGCTTTCATTCAAGATGAGCAAACCCATTCAGAAAATAAGTCTCTCATGCCCTCTTCACACTGCCCCTTTTGATATATGACCATTGTTAAGTCTGAGTAGTTAATATGTTTATTCTTAGTAGAAAAGAGTTATTTCCTGTAGAACAAGAGTCTTTGTGGGAAAGACAGAAATTGAGCTCTGTTAGCTTCAGTTCATAGCTTTCCATCCAAGACGTCAGAAAGAGGTTAAGGAAAACACAAAAGCAATGCAAGGGGAGCAGACTTGGAAAAGCCTTCTCCCAAACCCACTCTGCCACTGCCAAAGGGAAGACAGCTACCTCCAGACAGACTTGGTCTGCCAGCATCCCTTGGGGTCAACAGGACCTTCTACATGGCACATGTGGTGGCAGGGGCACTGGTCCTTCTCCTGATCAGCGCTGTGCTACCGTTCTCACCATGCCTGCACCAAGGGAATCTGGGTACTCAGCAGCATCTCTAGTGCTCTTCAGTTGATGGAGATCTGAACAGGAAAGTGTGTGTGCATGTGTGTGGGTGTGTACACATAACCAGAGGAAGTTTAGGAGAATATAGGTTCTGATGGAGATGGGCACCATGGATGCAAAGGTAAGAGCTTGCAGGTGATGCAGATGAACACTTCTCCAGTGAGCTGATGTGCCCTTAGCAGATGCATATGACAGATGTGAGACACATGGTGGTTTTAGTTGGGTGACATTCATCAGTGGGAGGGAAGGAGGTTGTTGTTTTCCCTAATTATTCTTGGCCTGTGTGGCACAAGCAGTCTGGGTCCTGTGGCAGCGGGTTTCCTATCTGAAAAGGGTGGAGAGCAAGGACAGTTGGAGAAATCGGAGATACTCTCAGAAGAGACCAAATTAACAATACTAGCAATTCCTAAGGAAAATTAAATTACTTGCCTGCATCTAGTGACCCAGAGGACATAATGGGCACTGACTCAAAGTCTCCTAAGGAAAAAAAACCAAACCAATAAACAAAGAAAAAAACCACAAAAGTCTCCTTGAGACTGAAAAAAATAAAAGAAGAATCAAGATCCTTTGCTAAGAAGTGTTTGTACTGGTTATTCAAACTGATTGGACCAGACTGAACTGAATAGATTTCAGGCTGAAATTGTTCCTCCAAAAGTAATGATGTACTTTCATGGTGAGACTCTCATAAAATTAGGGAAGCACCTGAGGAAAAGGAAATAGTACAGCTGGAAGGGTGGGATGGAGCTGCTCATGTCAACTGCATAGCACATTTCCCTGCTGGAATATTTCTGAGATGTGGGACTGTCCTGGGATGAAAGTCTGAGAGAAGTGAGCTGATCCAGAACTGTAGCAGATACAGCTTATGTGGCACAACTTCTAACGTCATTGTTAATTTTCATTTGATAGGTAAAAATGGATACGAGAATGCAAATTTCAGTACAACAGATACAAATGGGGAGCTTTAAGACTACATTTCAGTTGAATCAATGTCTTCTGTCAAGCTTGTTTTCTGGCAATGTCTTTGTTTTCTCATAATGTAAATTCCACACTGATCTTTTTAATCTTGCGTTTTCATTGAAAATATTTGTTCTAGCCTTATCTCTGCTGCTTTGTCATTGTTATAAAAATTCAATCAACCTGGATTTCAAAACGAAGATTTAATTTATTTATATTTTTTTTACATCTGTGTAGTGAGAAGGAGAGTATAACTAAAGTTTCCTGCTCAGATTTCCCAAACCTCAGGTACAATGGCTGCCTGGATAATTTCTGCCCAAAACACAGGTTTTGTATCCTGGAGAAGGAAGGAAAATAATAGGGACAGAGCAAAAGGAGGAGAAATGGTAGGAACTTGTTTTAAACAAGTATAAAAGCAAAGAATATAAAGGGATTTGTGAGAACTAAAACCAAATGCCTCCTAAGTCCAGATACTTAAATTTAGGTTTTTTGGCTTGTTACTCCAATGGCACTACTGTGAAACTCTTCAACCCTATGAGATACTCTTTCATAGATGGTGGGAATCTTCAGGGATAAACAGGTTGTAGGAGCTGAGCACATTTCTGTCAGCAGAAGCAAGAAAGGCTGAAATCTGTTTTCAGTGCACTCCCCTTCTGTGGCTTCCTGGACATCTGCATCCAAGTTTGTCAACATTGCTGAGCTGACTCAACAGGGTTACAAGTGTCATCACAAAAATACCAGGCAGTTCATCTCCAGAAACACAGAACGGATGTGAAGACTGAAGGAGAATGATAACTGAGAGCTGGTTTTCTCTGTAAATGAAGACTGATGCCAAGCCTCACTGTTGTTATCCAGGGGCAGCCAGCACTGCGATTGCCTATGCAATATTTTTCCCAGGGTTACACAAGAAAACTCAGTTTCAAAGGGAGGCTGACTAATAAGTTTTAGCAGATCTCACATATTTTGCATCCCTACCCCCACCAACTCCTATGTATCATGCCAGTGATATATACAAAGTACAGCAGCCAAAAAACTTTTTGTCCTTTGTTTTTGTGTATGTGTGGGTATGTAGGAAATGATACAAAAGAAATCAAATTAAGAACTGCATCACCAAATATCAAATATACATAAATTAATCTTTTCTGTCTGAAATACCAATTCAGAGGACATATTCACTTACTCATCACATTTCCCACCAAAATTAAGAGAACAAGGTCATAGGCCTGTGAGGAGTAGGCAGGGGAAAACCCACCACATGTTCTCTGCAGCATGTGATAATAACTCACTCCCGAGCGTGGTTGCGCTCTCATCCCACCTTGTCCTCTCTCCAACAGTCTGTGGCCGCCCAGGATTTGGCTGGACATGCTGCTCCAGGAGCAGCTATGGGGAGAAAACCTGTCCCTGATCCCAGGGGCTGGGGATCTGGCTTCAACCTTCTCTTCCATGAGTGTCCATCTAAGGCTGGTGGCCATGGCAAGGCCTGAGAGGTGCCCTCACTGACCATCTGCTGAGGGAAAGGTAGCACCAGATGGGAGCACCCCTGCAGTTGGGCTACAGCTGGGACATCAAACCTGCCACCTCCTCTAAGAGAGAAGCAGGCAGATCTACAGCTGAATAAAGGCAGAGCAGAGGAGTTTTTTCTTTTCACCTTCACACATCTGAATGGATTTCACAGGGCTGTGGTGAGGTGTCACTCCTTTGTGCCAAAGTGGTCTTTGCTTGACAAAGCTTTCAGGAGTATGAAATACGACTGACTAAAGCATCGTGCTGGCAGAACCCAAGGATACATGGATCAAGAGTGATTCCAGGTTGGAGAAAAATGTTGTAAAATGTGATATTTAAATAACAAATAAATTTAATTTATGAGAGAGAATGGGTTGTGACTTAACTTGAATAATGGCTAGAATATACGTAGGGCAGCTAGCAAGGGGGAATGGTTTTAAACTGGAAGAGGGTAGATTTAGACAAGATATTAGGAAGAAATTATTTACTGTGAGGTGGTGAGACACTGGCACAGGTTGCCCAGGGAAATTGTGGATGCCCTCTCCCTGGAAGTGTTCAAGGCCAGGCTGGAAAAGGCATTGGGCAGCCTGATCTAGTGGGAGGTGTCCTTGCCCACGGCAGGGGGGTTGGACTGGATGACCTTCCAACCTGAACCCTTCCAACCCGAACCATTCTATGATTCTGTGATTCTAATATCTACACGCAATCACATTCCTGGATGCAGAAAATAGCTGTGCTTAACCTTGAAAAAAGACCTTTTTTTACACCCAAGGGCTTGCAACAAAACACATAGGAATCTAGGTTTTCTTCCATTCAGCAACTTTTAAGTCAGTTCTGAGTGACATTTGAAAGCCCAAGACCAGCATGGGAAGTGCTGTGGGCCATAGCATATGTGCCCTCTGATGAAATGTTTCTGATTTTCCCTTCTGGACTGTAGACCTGTCAGTCTCTGAAAACAGCGGGAGATTGCCTATAGTTTAGGCCCAGTGGGCAACGAAGCACCATGATGCCCACAAAAAAGGGGGCTAGACAAAATAAGGACTGGGAGGACTTTCCTCACCACTTAATGGTCATGGGCAAAAGACAGACTCATCATAGGGAGAAAAAAAAACAAAACAAGCAATTTTAATTTGTTACCAATAACATCAGAGTTATTACTAGATCTGTCCCGCTGGTGAACTTCCATGAGCTGCAGGCGGGTTGACCTGTGCTCTCGCCACGGGTTGCAGGGAGAACCTCAGCTCCGTGCACTCCCCCCCTCCTTTCTTTCTTCACTGACCTTGGTGTTTTGTAAAGTTGTTCTCCTCATGTCCCTCTCCTTTCTCCACTGCAGGTCTCTCCTGATGGTTCTGAAGAGTTCCCAGCTCTCTTTTGGGCTGGAGCTGCAGTGGGGCTTGAGCTTAAGTTGGGGCCGAGGCCATGCTGCCCTCACCCGGGGCCCCGCTGCTCAGGGCTGGGGCAAGAGAGAGAGACAGCGGGCCGTGCGCTGCACCCCCCTTAAATACATGAATTCGCAGGAGCACTGATTGGATTGGCTCTGGTCAGAGATGGGTCCTGACATTTTAACGATGGGGAGCTTTCTAGTAGCTTCTTACAGGGCTATCTTCATAGCTCTCCCCCACTACCAAAAAACAACCCAAAACTCTGCACAGAAAACCCAAGACATTGTCCAAACTGTCTGTGCTAATAAATGATCACAGTCTGAGGTCCTCAGGAAGATAAACACCCTAGGTGGTGGGTAGGTATCGTGAGATGGCAATCGGCAAGCACCACACAAAGATTAGCTTGTGAAATAAAATGACCAGCCCACACCCCAGTGTGGGTGTGCTCATTACCATCAGTGGCTTCTCTGTCGTCTTTATAGGATATAAATTATACCATATGCAGATAGATACTTCTTATCTCCTTGTAATCTTGACATTTTTTTGCCTTTTTTCCAAAATAACGACCAGAAATCAGCAACTCCTTGGGCTTCATGGTTTAGTGATGGATGTGTCAGTGTTACGTTTATGGCTGGACTCAATGATCTTAAAGGTCTTTTCCAACCCAAATGTTTCTATGGTTCATTTGCATCAGTTTTCATTCACTCTGCTACAAATGCTCACTCTCACCAGCACTATCTCTATCCATATCTCCTTCTCTCTTCCAGGACTTTGCTATGGCTGCTCTTCCCATTCTTTTGGCTCTTTTTCCTAACATCTTTTCTTAGAGAAGAAAATATCCCTCTTTCCTGTATATAAGGAACTGTGTGCCTACAGACAGTAAAAGTTGAGGCAACTACATGTGGATTTTGCAAAAGGGAGCTGCTGAATGGAGAGGATTTTGAGAATATGTGGTACCTGATCATGAAAGGAGCAGGTGGAAGCAAGGAGGCTATGGGGAAGCAGGGCATTACAAGGAACAAGGGTTTATTATATGGCGTCATATTTTTAATACTAGTCGTTTATCAGACATGAATAATCCTTGGTGAGCATGCCAGTTCCCCATTGGGATGGGGTAGTTAGGATCCAGATAGTTAGGTAGTTAGGTAGTTAGGTGTCCAGATGACTCTTAATTTTTCTGCATGTTCAGCACATTAAATCGCACCCTTCTCATTAGCTCCCAGCACATACTGATGCACCACATGCTTAGTATGAACCTCCTGCTCAGCAACCTGTGCCTTCTGTCCCAGGAAACTTGTTGCTTCCCTCATCATTCTGTCTCATTGCTGCCCCATTGGCTGCAAAGGGTTTGAGAGTCAGACAATTGCACTCATTTAATACACTTTTAGAGTCGCTCTGAAGTCTCATATTGGACAATCATGCTTCCTTTTTCTTTTTAGTCACTATATAGGAGCTGCTTGGCTGCCAAAAAACTGTTTCTATCTCGTGTCCAGTCTAGGAACAATATTGTTTCATGTGCAGAGCCAGTGGCAGGAAGAAAAGAGTCCTCCACTGATTCACATTGTCTTCCAGCAGTCCTGGCTGACTGGG
>NW_010183334.1:0-2252 GCF_000695765.1 Mesitornis unicolor
GGCCGGTCTTCTTCCCCGCCAGCTCATTTTCCAACACATGGAGACAGCCTGTTCTTCCGCCTTTAAGAGTTCCTTTGTGAAGAATGTCCAGCTTTCATGGACTCCTTTGCCCTTTAGAAATGTCTCCCAGGGGATTCTGCCAACCAAGTCTCTAAACAGGCCAAAGTCTGCCCGCCAGAAGTCCAAGATGGCAGGTCTGGTAGCCTCTCCAAGGACTGAAAATTCTATCATTTCATGATCACTATGCCCAAGGCAGCCTCCAACCATCACATCCCCCACAAGAACTTCTCTATTAGCAAACACCAGGTCCAGCAGGCCATCTTCCCTTGTGGGCTCCTTCACCAGCTGCGTCAGGAAGTTATCTTCCACACACTTCAGGAACCTCCAGGACTGTTCCCTCTGTGCTGTGTTATATTTCCAGCAGACATCCGGGAAGTTGAAGTCCCCTAAAAGTACAAGGGGAAGCAATCGCGAAGGTTCTCCCAGCTGCCTGTGGAATATTTTGTCTATCTCTTCATCCTGGTTAGGTGGTCTATAGCAAACTCCCACCATGATATCTGACTTGTTGGCCTTCCCCTTGATTCTCACCCATAGGCACTCAACCCTGTTGTCACTATCACTAATCTCTATGCAGTCATAGCATTCCCTAACATACATGGCTACCCCACGATCTTTCCTTCCTTGGCTATCCCTTCTGAAAAGCTTATACCCATCAATGGCAGCACTCCAGTTGTGTGATTCATTCCACCATGTTTCCGTGATAGCTACTACATCGTAGTTATTCCGATGCACAATAGCTTCTAGTTCCTCCTGCTTATTGCCCATGTTGTGTGCATTGGTGTAGACACACTTCAGTTGGGCTAAAGGCCCTGCCACCTTTTCACAGGGAGCAGTCCTAATTTCTGCCAGGCCATTTTCAGGGACTTCCACGGTTACTAACCCATCAGTGACACTTGTAACTTGATTGCTGCATGGAACTCCATCCCCTACCTCCACTGGGATGGACCTTGCATTTGACCTTGTTGAACTTTGTGCAGTTTGCACAAACTACAAGCCTGTTAAGGTCCTTCTGGATGGCATCCCTTCTCTCCAGCATGTTGACTGCACCACACAGCTTGGTGCTGTTTGAAAACTTTTTGAGGGTGCACTTGATCTCATTGGCAAGGATGTTAAACAGTACCAGCCCCAATACTGAACCCTGAGGAACGCCACTCATCGCTGGTCTCCATCATGATATTGAGCCATTGAATGCAACTCTTTGAGTGCAACCATCCAGCCAATTCCTTATCCACCAAGTGATCCATCCATCAAATCCATGTCTCTCCAACTTAGAAAGAATGATGTTGTGTGAAACAGTGTAAAATGCTCTGCACAAATCCAGATAGGTGACATCAGTCACTATTGCATTATCCACCAAAGCTGTAATCCCATCATAGAAGGCCACTAAATTTGTCAGGCATGATTTGGCCTCAGTAAAGCCATATTGGCTGACACTAATCAACTTCTTGTTTTTCATGTGCCTTAGCATAGTTCCCAGGAGGATCTGCTGCATGACCTTCCTGGGCACAAAGGTGAGACTGACCAGCCTGTAGCTCCCCAGGTCTTCCTTTTTTTCCCTTTTTAAAAATGGGGGTTATGTTGTCTGACTTATGTTAACATAGACAAAGTAACTATACTTGCAAGTATTTGTCATTATTGATAAATGCAGCACATGCTGTTCCCTCTAATTTTCATGCAGCAAAATATAGAAAGTATATAGATGAAGGTGGAATATGGAAAATGCATACTGTCATCAGGCTCATCTGTTAAATTGACACACAAAGTAAAAAAGAAGAAAAGAGTGAGTTTTGCATGTTAAATATTCTCAGTTCAAGGTTTACAATTTTTCAGTAAATGAGTACAGGCACTGATTAGTGAGTAGCATGCATGAAATTCTTCTGACATACAGAAGATATTAGCCTATGGTTACTAAATCAAACAGAAAAACATGCCCATAAGGAATCACATTCTGGAAGTATACATTCAAACCAGTGAAAGGTACATATAAGCATGTGGAAATGAAAGGCTCTGTAAGGACACTATAGTGTCAGGTGCATGGGAAGGATACAGTGAGGTAACTGAAAGGAGAGACAAAAAAAGCCTAATCACACAAATAGTCAACATAAGTTTTCAGCTTGTTAACTTAGATCGAATTTCTGTTCATGAAAGCTTGAGAGAACTTAATACTGGAGTGCCTTTTGTTAGCTTGAAAT
>NW_010183334.1:2272-9989 GCF_000695765.1 Mesitornis unicolor
TTACCGTAAGTTTAAAGGATTTTCTGCATTATCTTAATCATATATTTTGATCCTCTGCAGCTTTCTCTTCCATGTTCCCTTGCTTTTGACTTACTGTGGTACACCGCTGGTGTGTAGAGGGCCAGGTTCACAGAGTCTCGGCTTAAATTTTGCAGATATGCAAAGGAAAGGAGTGATAAACTGAACTGACATACTCTGCAGTGAACTGGCTTTGTGGAGGAGGCTTCAATCCAAGTAACATAATGAGTTTTGTGGGGCTGGATTTTCATTTATGCTAAATCAGCTGTCATAATTCCAGCAGGCTAAAGGAGCCTTGAAGGGAGCACAAATGTAATTTATGCCCAATTTAAAACCTTAGAGTGTGCAGGAGCTTTTTAAAATGATATCTGTATAACTGGAGATAATAGTATACTGGCCCTTGGTATATAACTGCTAATTTAATCTCTGGATTTATGCTTTAATTGATGACAAAAGCAAAACAATCTACACTTTCTGTCAGTGAGTGTTCATGAGTGCCCAAACAGTAGGCATTGATTATTCTGCACAAAAATAAGCTAGCTTTCATTGTGCCATATGCAGCAAAAACAAACAAACTTTTAGTGCTTCCAAAAATGCCTTATTTACACCATCTTCCTTATGGTTCTTGAGGTTTCTGTAAGATGACTGTGAGATACTGTGAAGGGACAATCTTCATCTTTGAGCTGGACAGATTAATTTGTGGTTTCCTCACTTTGTAAAAATATGTATATAAAACTCTCTTCTGAAATGTAGACTTTTCAAAGCAGCTTCTGTGCTGGATTATTCATACTTGTAGAGCAACTGAACAATATACAAGAAGTGCCTTGTGCCTGTCCCAGTTCTCGCTGCCCAGCCCCTTCAGTGAAGGGTTCTCTTTTGGCCAACTTGGGTAGCAGCAAAGAAAAGAGTTAAATATTTTTTATTTTTTCCCTCTTCACTGAAATCTTTGATGTCTATGAATATGCCAAACTTCTGCCTTGAGTCTGAGACCTCTCAGTCTCTGATTTTGAAGGCTGTTAATCTTGTGGGATTGGTAAATAGCACAGCAGTCTCAAACTCTTCCAGACTTCTGTGTTATTCTGTATGATTCACTCAATTCTGGAACAGTTTTGTGTGCCATAGTAATCTTTGAAACACTGCTGTAAGGGCTTTTCAGCTAATATCCAACTTTGATAATGCTCCTTTGTATTTAACTGCCTATGTAAATTACTGGCAGTTTTCTTTTTGAAAAAAGTTACTTAAGGATTACCCACCTTTCTGGAAAGTTTCTGGTTTTGCCTAATTTTGTTTCAAAAGCTCTGTGTGAGAAAAATGACTATGAAAATCTTTGGTCAGTGAGAAAGCACTTGGTACTGTTTTTGTGCTGTTTTCCCCTTTTCCCTGATAATTGTAAAGTACATGAAGCATATTTTCTCTCTGTGCAGTTAAGCTGGCTATTTTCTTTTATTGAGCTGCATATTTCTGTTAAAGACATTGAAATGAAACACTGTGTTTCACAAAGCTATTGCAGAGTACTAGAAAACTTTATGTGGACCAAGGTAATATTGTGCTGTATTTGTCACTGAAGACCTGAATTATTATCATTCCAGTCAAGTAATTTAAACTGGTGTGCTGATTTCTCTCCTGTAAAACTAGATTAATATTTCCATTGTCTGAGCTGGTTAGAACTTGAGTAATTAGTCTCAAGAATTCTCTCTCATTTGTACAGCTCCTACCATAATCAATCTTAGTTTAAATTACTTCAAGTTACAACAAAATTCAGTACAAATTAGAAAGTATTTCACATACATACTGAAAAGAGCATTTGTAAGCTTTTGGTACAAAAGCTGTATATTTTTATTAGAATTTAGAGCTGTGCAGATACTTATATATTCCATTCTTAACAAAAAATGTATTTTTGTAAAATAATTTTCAATAAATATATTTTAATTAACTTTTCATTGAAGTTTATACAACTTGAAACAAACTATTATCTTTAAAAAAAAATTCCACACCAAAACCTCCCATTATTTCAGTGTTAAAACCCCAAAGAAACCCAAGAATACCATAAAAAGGGTGTCAATTAGATATTCTCTAAATCAGTATTACAAATTCAACATGAGTTTATCAAATATTTCAATAAGTTTTTATTTCTAATCTTTAGACAGAAAGATTATAACTCAGTATTTTTATTCAAACTTGTCACTCTCATCTGATTGAATGTGTTACAATAGAAATTTAACATTCCATTGAATGTTGCCATTGTAATATGTGTAAGAGTAACAGGCTTTTTCGCTTTAAGCTGGAATTACATGTAATAGACTGTATGTCCTGTATGTGCAAAAAGCTAAGGAAGAGATCAGCTTTCAACATTAAGTTTGGACAGCAGTCGGGAATCAGCAGGCTCACACCACCACTGAAGACCCAAGTCTGACACAAAGCAAGATGCAGAGTTTAGACCAGAGTTTAGCAGCATCACTGTGGGACTGTGGGCAGGTGGAAATTCTGACCTTGGTCTCACCAGGGCCAGAAGTGCTTTTCAGATTATCGGTCCTTACCATGGTGGACTTTCTGTGAAGGTGCCTGGTAACCAGTCCCTTTTTCTGTCTGAGTGCATGCATGTTTGAAGACCCATCCATGGAACACCTTACCTTTATGTGAGGCTAATAAAAGGTTAGGTTAGTTGCTTTGTGGTAACCCTTCACGAAACGTTACTTTCAGCTAAGGTCTGCCTCAAAAAAGGCCAAAACCAAAAAAGCCTATATTTGGCACTTCTAATTCTAGTATAAAGACTGAATCAATTTTAGTTTCCTTGAGAATAGCAAACACCAACATTTAAGTTTTAAACTAAGATTAACATGCAGTAACCTCTTCCTGTGTTCCCAGAATCTCAGACCCAAGGTGCAGCAGGTGCAAGTAACAGGAAGAAAAATAATTTGGAATGAGTAAAAAAGATGCAGTTCTTTTTCCAAACATTTCAACAACCTCACTTAGATTGACTTCAGCTTCTTAAAATGCATTGCCACAGATTTGGTGGGCTGCATCTTTTTTTGTGTGTGTCTTATTCACTCTTAAAATCATGCTTTGTGATGTTTGTTATTTTGTGATGAGCTGTTATCTGCAGGTCTCTGTGTTAAAGCCTATATGCATTACTTGATGGATTATAGTTTGTAAACAATTTCTCTCCCGCAAAAAAGTTAATTTTGCTTGACTGAAGATAAGACATCAGTGTATTGGGGTATATTTTCTCCTAAGATATGTTGCTATTCAATTAAATCTTGTTCATTTCTTTCACACGTGAAATATGAGCTTCCTGGTATTAAGGGGAGAGAGCAGAGACAGAGAAAGCATCTTCCTGTAATTACAGTGCATAAACCCCATCAGAGAAAAGATATAGACCTCTTATTATATCACTTTTCCTTCCCTGCTTAACTATCTTTTTGCAGGTTTTTTTCTCTCTTGCTGATAGCTCCTAAATGTCATAGGCACATATTTCCACCTGCGTAGTGCTCAAGTAAAATCTAGATCCCAGAAGACAGGTTTAAATGATTCAGGAGGCACGTTATGTTGAGCAAGTTCAAAATGGGTAAAGCATCTCAAGCAAGTTCAAGGCAAGCATACAGTATTGGAGATCACGGGTGGGATAAGGTAGTCAATGGATGTACAATAAAGCCAAAATACAAATCTTGCTGGACACATGAAGGTCAACTACACAGCATATGATGTCAAACCTACTGCTTGCTGGCAGCTGGGAACCAACTGTGTGCTTTAGATGGCTTTGAGCCCAGATATGGGCTGCAGTAGTACCAAAGACATCCTTGCATGTTAGTTTGAATGCTGCTTTGTTGAACTTTGCCTTGCTAACCCTCCAAGACTTTTCTTTCAAGAAACATGGGAAGGACTTGAAGTGCCGTGGCCTTTATTTTAGTCCAATTTGGGTTGGAATGTGCACATTCAGTACTCTTGAAGTAGTTGCTGACAAAACATATGTGTGTGCGTAGAAAGACTAGGAGAATGGCTGATAAGTGGGGTAAGCAGAAAGAGAAGGATATTCCACCTAAATAAGAAATGGAATATCCCACTCTTTGCATTGCACTGCTTTTTAACTTTTTGAATGACTGGAATAGAGCACCTCTGAAGTACGTTTTTCTTCAAGATGAGTAAAAACCTGTAGACATTTTTTCCTGCTTTTCAAAGTCCATTTATAATGGGAAATATAAATTATTGAAATATAAATTTTAAATATAAATATAAATAGCAAATTTTGATTTTGCAGAATTTTCATCAATTCAGTCGTCTGCAATTTCACATAAGCTTACAATGACCTGTAGCAGGACTATGTAGAATGTTTTCTGAAATGCTGTCTAGACATAAACTACTGAAAAGAGACCTGGGGTTCTTGGTGGATGACAAGCTCAACATGAGCAAACAGTGTGCTGCAGCTGTAAAGAAAGACAACAGGATGAGAGGTTGCATTAAAAAGGGCATCACCAGCAGAGACAAAGAAGTCATTATCCCTCTTGACACTGGTCAGATCACACCTTGAGTACTGTGTCCAATTTTGGCCATGAGTATGATCAGAGGGCTGAAAGACCTGCCATATGAAGAAAGACTGAGAAAACTGGGCCTGTTCAGCCTTGGAAAGAGAAGGCTTAGTGGGGACCTTATCACCATGTACCGGTACAGAAAGGGTCGTTAGCAAGAAGATGGAGGCTCCCTTTTCACAAGAAGTCACATGGAAAAGAGGGGGTTAATGGACACAAGTTGCTTCTGGAGAGATTCCGACTGAACTCCAGAATAAATTTTTTTACCATGAGATCAATCAGACACTGGAATAATCACCCAGGGGAAGTGGTAAATTCCCCTACACTGGTCAGTTTTAAGAGTCAGCTTGACAGGGTGCTGACTCATCTCATTTAAATTATACTTTTACCGTGCTTTGTCTTTGTGGCCTGCTCTTAAACTTCTTATTAATTATTTTATCTTCCTTGAAGCTACCTAAAAAACAAATTTACCCAAGATCTGTGACATGAGAGCTACAAGCCTCCCTATGGTAAATGAGCAAGTTTTTGGGGTTGCATCAGGTCTGATAATTGCTAGGCACCTGCTCCAGAAAAGTGCAGAATTAGGTAGCTGCTTTCAGGACTAGGAGGCTGTGCTCTGTGATGAAGATCTCTGCCAGTCATCCTCACAGGGATGGGCCAGGTGACTTTACTGGCAATTCCCGAGCCTTCTTGCAATTCTGTGAATGTCCTTTCCTAGTATGCATGGTTGAATTGTGCTGCATGCTGCCATCATGAAGCATGTTAGGCCGTTACATTCATACACTTTCACTGTCAAATGAAAACTCCAGTAAAACACAGTAAGCCGCTGATGTTACTTTTTTTCATCTGGGATGCAGTGCCTTGAGAACTCCCTTGAAATAAGGACTCCCACTGTGCTTACTGCAGGCTGTTCTTACATTGTAAGCAGGATAGACAAATGGAGAGAAAAGTCTGTACAGAAGGAAAGTTTTGATTTGGAGAGATTAATCTGCGTGTCCAAGGCACAGACCAATCTCTAATACTACTTACAACTTGAGATCTTCTCTTACTTGTGGTGGACATATCCTGAATCTTAGAGAAGCAGCTGATTTCAGTCACCAACCTGCTACAGCTGGAATTCTTTTCTGCCAATACATCAGCAACTTCTCAGTGCTACAAATATAGCATAAATATGTATTTATTTGTCTATATATGCAGTTAAAGATACAGACAAGTTTAGTGTTTTTAGATAACATTTGAAGAACCAGAATTGTCCTGGTCACAGAATGGAAAATTTCTCATGATCTAAACCTTGGATCATGCCAGACTTGATATTTTTGAAAGCATTTCTAAGTGCTGAGAAACCTTGAAAATTCAGTAGATTTCTTTTGGCCAATCTGCTGCTGAGACCTTAGATTGCTGGCTCTTTCTGACCTGTTCTTTAAGAACTTTTTCTCTTGTCCTGTCATTCTTTGACATTCATAAAAGTGAAACTCTATGTCTACACCAGTGATTATACATAAAAAAGGTAATATGGCCTGTCATGAAAATGACATTCTCTTTTCCTTATCACAATCTATATATGAAAGGTTTTATTCAGCCCTATTTCACATATTAATTTCTTTACAATATTCAATAATATTTTGCACTTAGTGGTTTTCAACTGAAAATCATAAAGCAGTTTGGAAGCATACAGAAATTCATATTAACTGTTACGTAACATCTGAGACAAATGGGCTGGAAATAATTTAAGCCAGGAGTGGGAGGGAATTGCCAAGGATTTTCTTCAGTAGAAGAAGGGACTTGATAAAAGGGGATTCAGAAATGCATGAGCTATTTTTGGCAAAAGAATTCAAGGCAGCTGGTTTTAAGCATCCAGACCTGAGTGATGGCTGTGTGATCCTGACACCTTCCCTTCCTGCCCTCTCCCTCAAGTCACTCACCTTCACCCCCAAAAGGGAAGTAACTGATGCTTCCTGATCTTTCCCAGCTCCTCTGTAATTCCTGGGTTGCTGGTATGAGGCAGGAAGATCAAGCACCTGTCCTGTGTTTCAGATGATGGTGGTAGCCTATGTGAAGTGATTTTGCGGAGTGAGGTATTTCACTGTTCCTTTTGAATTAAAAATAAGTAACATTTATTTTTCCCTTTCTGTTTCCATTTAACAGCTAAGGCTTTAACTCTGCATCAACAATAGCTTTGAGAGCATGTCAGCACTGTTTTAAGTGATTAATTACCAAGTAAACACAAGAGTTATGCTGGTATTGAGCTACCATGCATCATGTGTGCAAAAGATGGCTCAATGCCATATAATTTCCTATAGAAAACTGGAGCCTGCAAGAGAAAATGGGTATACACCACAGATGGCTGGTTTATGAATTTTCAGATTTATTCATGGATCTTAACAGTCTGAAGGAGAGGTCAGGACAGTGTCCCAGTTGCACAGGTGAGAATAATGGTGAACCAGCTTGGTGTGCTCTATATCCCTTGCTGATGGAAGACTGTGTTCACATCTAGGGCCCTTGAGACTTCATCCAGGCTTTTCTCCCATTGATTTCAATGCAGGTGATGATCTTGAATGAAATTAAAGGATAAAATGTACAGAAAAAACATAATTTAGAAGTTCTTCCTCTATAAACACCTACACAAATATATAAATAACATTTTCAATATCAGGATGTTTTCTGTGCATTTTTCTTGCTCCCACAGGGTTCTGGTTAATAATACCGTATAAATGGAAGACTGTTATTCTCTTACTGGTATTGAAAAGATGTTATTGCTTTCTTTCACTGGATTTTTTTTAGTGTCTTAATTACAGTAAATTAGAATAATTAGAGTGAAATTAGATGAACCCTACAATTCCCTATGGTCTTTATGCTGCTTTTTAGATTGATAATGAATGTTAATATAAATCATCAATATATTTTTACTACCTTTCAGTCTTTTTAGCCAACTTTCCATTTTGCAGTTTGCTCTAGGTAGAATTCTGTGCAGTCAGTATTAAGAACAATATAATGTAATTTTTCAGCAAAGAAAATAATGTTAATTAAGTTTTTTTGGACCATATTACAGATCAAACTTAGCAATGGGCATTTTCCTAATAATGGATACCTGTGCTAACATAAAATGAAATAGGTTTCTGTAAAACCTCTCACACTTAAATGTATAGCTTACTACTCAAAGATTAATAAAATAAATA
>NW_010183335.1:0-2350 GCF_000695765.1 Mesitornis unicolor
GTTCCTTCAACCAGTTCACAATCCAATAATTAATAATAATAATAATAATAATAATCATAAAATAGGAACTACAATAATAAAGCAAAGTTTTACTCAACTCACAAACAGTAGTTGCTGGCTGTGTGCCAATGGAAACACAACAAGGGAGAGGTAAATCTCAGGAACCGCACAAACTAGACGAGACAGGCCACCATTCCAAAGTAGAAGGAATGAAGGAGGGGAAGGTAGGCAAGAAGGAAGGGGTCATCCCTTGCAAAGTCCCCAGTTTCTTAGTGAGTGTGATGTTTATGGGATAGCATACATTTTTTTTGGTCCACTTGGATCACACCCGGCTCCTCTGTTCTGGGTCACCTGTCCCAGAATATCCTGGGCTTTCACTTTCACCCATCCTCTTGTTCAAAGAGAAAGAAGAAAAAAAAAAAACAAACTCCAAAAGAAACTATGAACACATGTTTAGGCAGAGACTGGAAAACAAACCTTGAGATAATATAAACATCTGTTGGTGAGAACCAAAACAAAAACTCTTACCAGCTACTATAAGGAAGATAACTCTATCCCAGCTTCCTATGGTTTAAGTTCAGTGGGCACCTGAGCACCACAAGGCCACATGCACACTCCTCTCCCCACGATGGAATGAGGAGAAGAAAATATAACAAATAGCTCATGGGCCGAGACAAAGGACAGGGAGAGTTCACTCACCACTTAGGGTCATGGGCAAAAGACAGACTCATCTTGGGGAGAAAAACAAACAATTTAATTTGTTACCAGTAACATCAGAATAGAAAAGTAAGTGATAAAATCAGATCTTAAAGTCAATACCTTCTCCTACCTTTCCCTTCTTCCTGGGCTCAGCTTTGTTCCTGGTTTCTTTTCTTCCTCCCCTGCAGAGATGCAGGGGGATGGGAATGGGGACTGCAGTCAATTCATCCCATGTGGTCTCTGCTGCTCCTTCCTCTTCAGGGGTAAGGAGGACTCCTCCAACTCTTCCTCTCCTTCCACGTGCATTCCCTCCCGCAGGAGACAGTCTGCCCATGGCTGCAGTTTTCCTCACGAACTGCTCTGGTGTAGGCTTCCCTTCCACATGGTGCAGTCCTTCCCACAGGCTGGTTCTGTGAAAACCTCCCCTTTCCACCTTCTCATGTGGATCACTGCTCCACTGTTGAACCTCTACAGGTTTGCATGCGGGTCAACCTGCGCTCTCACCATGGGTTGCAGAGGGAACCTCAGCTCTGTTGCACCTCCTCTTCCCTCATCTCATCTTTTGTTCATGGACTTTGGTGTCTTCACAGTTGTTCTCCTCACATCCCACTCCTTTCTCCACTGCAGTTTTCTTCTGATGGTTCTTGAAGAGTTCTTGGCTCTCTCTTGGCCTGGAGCTGCAGCGGGGCTTGAGCTTAAGTTGGGACCGGCCTGGCTAAGCCAGACCAGGGCCAGGGCCTCACTGGTCGGGGCCAGAGCAAGAGCGGGATGGCCATGCACTGCCCCCTTCTTAAATACATCACTAGCAGAGGTGCTGATTGGCTTGGCTGTCACTGTTGAGACGGACACAACACACAAGGAATTATGAGCAAAGGACCAAAAGACAAAAGACAAAGTTTATTGTTTAAGCAAGCCCTTTTATATCTTTCTTAAGAATATGTGTCCATATATGATTGGTTCAACCAAAGACCAACAGTTCATGATTGGATGACTTTTTATCTGTTGTGACTTTGATAAGCTTCTTCTACTTGTGGTCTGGCAGTTCCTCAATCTTGTTTACTCAGCTCTTCTCAGGCCTTTCCGGCCTCTTCAAGGATACACGGGTATCTGCTCAAGGTCATTGTTAAACTTGCATTCCAATCCCTCGGACCAGCCGAGGTCTCCCACAATTCCCCCTTTTTGTATTTGTGCTACAAAAATTGCACGTGCCATCTGCTGTAGAGCCCTTTGCAGCAGAGAAACAAGACACGGCAACATCAATAACACAACTACAATGATGAACAAAGCCAGCAATCCAGTTTTCATCAGAGATAGCAAACACCCTGACAGTCCCCATCCTTTATACAAGTAATTCAACCAGTCCCATCCATCATCTACTTGCAATTTATTTACTCCATCTTTCAGAAGCTGGATACTTTTATGTATTGATTCCGAGTGATCCGATAAATTCATACAACACATTCCCTCAAAGTCTTCACATCCGTGTCCTTGGGATAATAACAAAAAAATCTATTGCAGCTCTATTTTGTAATGTAGCATGCCTAACACTATCAACATCAGTCAACAAGCCACTCAGCGCAATTGACGTAGCATTGGTTTGCTTACTCAACCAACATCCTAAGTTCGTCAGCTTTTTCAAGGCTGCTGCCGC
>NW_010183335.1:2401-3101 GCF_000695765.1 Mesitornis unicolor
TCCAGGTCCCCAAAAGGTGACCTTTTCCTCACAGCCAACCTCAAATTGATAGATATGTCTTTTAGTTCGTTTTTTTTTTTTGTGAATCATAGTAAGGTTGGGTGTTAGCAGTGTAGGCTGCCCAAGGCTACATGGCCCACCACTAAGTTTTGATGGAATTCCCCCCCATGCTCTATCTCCACAAATTAAAAAAATCCCTGCAGGCAAAGTAACTGGAACAGAAAAAGAGTGTGATATATTGGAGGAGGTGTAATTACACCAGGCTGTATCATTTCTATACACAGGCAAAGTAGCATTTACATTCTGACCCTTTCGAGTGGTGTTATAGGTATAGTTAAACATCACACAAGCATCCATTGTGACTGATCCCAACAACTCCAACTCTTGAGGTTCTTGCGTTACCTGAGGCAAATGTGCATATACACCGTCCCAGTTATCAACACAGGATGGTGGATTATTGCAAGGTCCGTGAGGCAGAGGTTTTGGCCAAGTGTCTAGAGGCAACCCAACCAAACAGGTAGAAAAAGGTTTTTAAGGAATAGCGACAGAAAGACATAAAGCTTCTTATTGCGTTATGTTTGCCAGTTACCCATAAGTTCTGCTTCGGTTGTTGAACTATCCATTCTTCACTGGCATGAACCATCCATAACAGGCCAAATACAGCGAGCAGGAACCCACCGGGGGCCGCCATCTGTGGAGC
>NW_010183335.1:3214-3467 GCF_000695765.1 Mesitornis unicolor
GGGCAAGCCATAGGTGGCTCCTGCAAATCCCTCTGTTATATTAACAAAATTCAGCACATACATGGCTTTATTTAACCGCACTTAGGGGGTTCACCAGTCATTCCCCCTTTTTGTTTTTGAAGAAGGCGTTTGAGCGTGCCGTGTGCACGCTCCACAATGCTCTGCCCAGTAGGAGAATGAGGGATACCTGTGACATGGGTAACCCCTCAAAGCTGTAAAAAAGCTTTCACTCGGCCAGAAACATAAGCAGGAC
>NW_010183336.1:0-351 GCF_000695765.1 Mesitornis unicolor
GGGCTGTCGGGCACGTCCGTGCAGGTACGGGAAACTCCCTGGCACCGGGCACAAACTCGCCTGAAACGGGGCGGTTTTTGGTGTTTCGAGTTGACTTTGTGATTTGGTCCTGGTGGGCTCGGTGGGGTGACGAGGTGTGGAGGGATGCGCACCTCGCGTTATGTGCCGGGGAGCAGATTGCCCTTAGGTTTCACTTTTCCATTCTCGGCTTTCCAAGTGCTTTGGGGAGGTGAGTGGCTTCTTGCAGCCAGGGAGAAATCAGCACTGAGACATGAAAAAATCTTGGGAAAAATCTTGGCCAGGGCCTGCCGTCCCTCAGAGGCGAGGAGGGAGTGGCTGGGGGGGTTTTGG
>NW_010183336.1:369-574 GCF_000695765.1 Mesitornis unicolor
AAGGGCTGCATGCTCTATGGGGGGAATTCGATGTCTGATCCTTGTCAGAGTAGTGAAGGATGAAAGCTGTGAAGGAATCGGAGAGGTGACTTTGTCATAGGACTGTCCCACAGATGGTGTGACCTGGCGTGGGACTGTCCCTGTCCTGTGACCTTGGCCGGGGTGTGACCTCTGCCCAGGGGGGGCGTGATGGCCCCTTTGCTGA
>NW_010183336.1:605-4146 GCF_000695765.1 Mesitornis unicolor
TAATGTTCCCTAACGCCTGCACCCCGCCGAGCCGAGCAAGGACGGATGGGTATTGAGGACCGCAGATCATGTTCCTCGGCATATTCTGAATAAAACCAATTCACAGAAAAGTGCCTCCTGTGGCAAGAAACCAAAACTGAGAGACAGCAGGAGAAGAAGGCCATCGCCTACAGCATCAATACTCTTGTGGGCTGAGGAGATGGAGGACTAACAAGATTTAAATACTCTATCCAGCTTAAGTTTTCTCCTCTTTTAAAATCACATTTGCTGTGAAACTAATGTACAGTAATACGAGATCCCATAGTCACCGCACATATTCAATTTCCTGCATAATTGTAAAGAAGAAAATGTTGATGACTCAACAAGTCTTTGTTTAAAAAAACAACACCAAACCCCAGGAAAGCAGGCTTTTTGAAAACATAATAATTTTGTTTTGTTTGCTTTGCTTTTTACTTTTATTCTTTGTTTCTTTTGCTTTTTATTGTTAGGAACTATGCTTTGACTGCAACCTTGTAACATCACACCCATAAATAGAAGCAGGTTTAGATTGAGGGGAAACACATTTTTTCCGATGGTGGAAGAAGTAGGCCAGCCATGCTGGCTCTCCTGAGAGGCGAGGAAGGCACTGGCAGCTGTGGTGACAGATGTCAAATACCAAGAATTAAAACCCACCAATTTGCTATCTATAAGTTTAGCATCACTGATTAGAATTAGCTTTTTGTGAAACCCACAATGGAGGCAAATGCTCATTATTTCCAAATTTTAAGTTACTGCTGCTTCATGTATGCAGCCCTACAGTGGATTAAGCAACTTCCCATCTTTATCTAAGTTTAAGTGAAATGTAGCTTAACTGAAAGGATGAAACATTTTGAAAGTATGTTGGTGATATGGGAGTTTGCATCCCCTTTCCAAAAGCACTTGGGTACTTTGGGGCCTAAATCACTTGATAATTTAGCAAATTTTGCCCAGGGTTTAAGGAACTGAGACAGAAATTCCACCCACCGTTTTTCCAGGTTCTCATATTTTCAGTGAGTCTCTATAAAGCCCTGATTGTGGTAACACTTGTGTATGTATTTCCATTTAGTTCATATGAATACACCACCACAGTCTTTGGAAAAAATGTCCTAAGAGCTCCGCGCGGAACATAGGCTTCAAATATCAAGGTCTGTAGATAACATATCCACCACTAAAGTACGCTGATACAAACTACTGAGTCCATGGCAGGCGGTAATAAATACCAACATCCATCACTTCAGGTACTTAAAATAAATTAACTTCTCACTGCGAGGGTGTCCTTGCCAAAGGTGGGTGCAGGAGGCAGTGCTCCAGTAGAGCTGGCTTTAAAAAACACATTCAAGACCACCACAGAAGGATCCTAGATGGACAGACCTGAGCAGGCAGGTGGCATCAGTTCCCTCTGGGCACAGGATTGAGCTCCTGAGCAGTGGTGAAATCTGTGGTGGTTGTACACATCCAGCACACGTGGGTCTTGCTACGTTGTTGGTGTCCTGGGGGCAATGATGCTGTGCACACCCGCACATGGATACGAGTGCTATATTCACAAGGCAGCGTGATCACCATAGGCATTGTCCTTCCATGGTCCTCCTTCCTAGTGAAGCCACCTGCTGCCTTCTCTTGCTTTTCCTGCCTCTCCTCCCAGGTCAGAAACACTCCCTCCTCCCTCTTCTTCCTCCTTTTGTGTTGGTCTCATCATCTGCTTGAAGGAGTGAAGAAAAACAGAGAGAAATGTAAAATAGATGGCCACGGTGGCATACACACAGCAAGACGTTAGCAGCTTGGTGTCCCTCAAGAGAAGGCACCAGGGGTATTCATCTCCTTGCACTGACCTGTGGGACCTTGCCAGCACAGGGGAGAAGGTGAAGCGAGCTGGCTCTGCTTTCCAGGATGTCGGACCACCCCAAACTGCCTCCCAGGCCATCTTCTCCCCTGAGTCAGCAGGAGAGGCAAAATCAGAAAGGTGAGGGAGTGCTGATCTTGGAGACCCTTCTAACAAGGACTGCAGTGCAGGAATAGCCAATCCAAATATTTTCATGCACACACACAGTGAGATTCCTCTGCATCTTTCCTGGGAAGAAATGAAGAAGTTTTAAGCAGCAGAAGCCTGCCAGCTCCCTGCGGTGACTGCTGAAGTCAGATCCCACTGTCTCCAAAGCCTCCGAGCTCCCAGCAGAACGGCACATGCTGCCCGGAGAAGAGCAGAAGAGATTTTCCTCAGCTTGTTTCAGGCAGGAGCACCTCCTCCCATCATGTTTGGGCACAGGGTGTTATTAGATCTACCTGAGAAGCTTCCAGCACCTGGGATTTTGGTTGCTTCCCCACTCTCCCCACACTTCAGAGAGGAGAAGGCTCAGAAATGGGTGAGTCACTGTGAGATAGTCATTGGCTTGGCAAGAGCAGCAAGCGAATTGAGACCCCAGAAGACAAGAGAAACCATGCAGAACTTCAGCACCTAAAGATGTTGTAAACCGTCCCTTTATGTCACTGAAGAACTGTGAGATGATAAACAGGGAAAATAACCTTCTTATCCAGAGTCACATCAGTCAGATCAAGTCTTGTGTGCTATGTCAGCATCAGCATTGCTCTACCAAAACCCCGTCTTGCATCAGGTCTGTGCTCACCACCGTCTTATCATGAAACCTCCAAACTTCCCAGACTTTCACATTCCCCTTTTATGAAGTTTATTACAGGGCAGATCCTTCTCAGGCTTCTCATTACTCTAGCAACACAGCAGGCACAGGAAGCAAGATCTTTTAGCACAAGAGCAGAGGAAGCTCTTCAGACAAGGATTTTGCTGGAGAGAAGCGGTACTGTAAAGGGGGGCCTTTGGCATGACCACAGGCTGATGTATTTCTATAGGAAAACTGTAGCCAAAATGTCTGAGCTTGTGTCGGAAAAAGAGACTATTTTGCCCTGGTGGGAAATTCTGGTAGCCCTTTCTCCTCCGCTTTCCCCTGTTTTGAAAGATGTTTTTGAATTTTGGTCATGGTGAAGAACATCCCGTGGTCAGGGATGTGCCTTTGGCTTCATTGCTGGCTTCCAAAAACAACATCCTCAGTGTTTATCAATGTTTAAACCAGAGGGTGTAAGTGGAGAGGGTCAGTGCCTGTCAGCCCATGTTTTCATTAGTGGATGATGGAGTCAGGAGGCATGTACTGAATTTGTAGGTGACACTGAGCTGGGAGGGACTGGAAACATGTTAGAGGAAAGACTAAGAATGAGAGATTGTGACGAACTGGGGAGCTGATCTAAAAAACCAGGGCACATGTTATGTCCTGTGTGGTAGGACCCACTGACCGCATGGACACCAGGTGAGCGACCGGCCAGGCAGTGGCCATGGGGAGCCAGAGGATGGGGTGATGGGCACCACCGCCCATGAGTCAACAGTGTCACAGTGCAGTTGTGCAAAAGCAAACAGCCTGCTGAGATGAAGAAAGAGAAGTGGCACGATGGGGAAGCAGTGCCTCTGCTCCAGCCACTGCCTTTTAGGGGCTCGGGTGGGAAAAGGGGGCCCGGGGGTCCC
>NW_010183336.1:4177-8394 GCF_000695765.1 Mesitornis unicolor
GGCTCGGTTGGAAAATGGAGCTCTGGGCATCCTCCAAGGAAAATGAAAGCAATGAAGAGTGGCTGAGTTGTCGGACACTTGGAAAATAAACAACAGCTCTGAGGAAAGGGTTGGGTTTCACTCATGCAGGAAAAACTGCAGGGAAACGTTGAGTTCTCCAAACACAGACTGTCTGCAGAGAAGGAGGGGACAAATCACTTGCTGTGCCCTTTGGGGGTAAGGAGAGGAAGCGATGAGGTTAATTGGATCGAGAGATACGGTGGGGAGAAAGCCAGGCTCAGCAGGAGATTATGGAAGTGGTTTTAACAGGTAAACACCTGATAAAGGAGATAATCAGATAAACACCTGCCCTGGAGCAGGGGGAGGGAAGGACCTGTGAGTGCAAAGTGCATCGGAGTGGAGAGTGGTGGCAGAGGGACATGCTGCAACCCTGGGAGACCCACAGCAGGTCTGGGTTCACAGCAGCCCTGGAGCCCACAGCAGGTCTGTCCCCACCATACCACAGGGGACAGCCTCAGCACCTGCTGGGGCAGTACCATCTTCCCTGGGGCAGGTCCCTGTTCCACCTCCCCACCCCAGCAGTAGGGGCGCAGAGTGAACAGCTGCCGTTCCCCATCAGCACCCCCTGCCCCATGGGTGAAGGGGCTGAAGGATGGCAGTGGGGCAAGCCCAGGTCCTGGCATTTCCTCATTCTCACAGCCTGGCTGGTGTCCCGGGTAGGTTTGTGACATGGCTTTCCTGGCTGCAGTAACACAGACGGTTGATTTATTCCCTTTACCAGTTCCTGGTTTGCACCATTACGGAGTTAACTCTGCTTTGGAACGAGAAAGAGGGAAAGGGGCAGCAAGCCTGGTTTTCTGCCTACTCCTCTGCTGGCCTGCAGAGCAGAGGGCTTATTTCCAGTCAGCCTTGGCAGGACTGAAAGGTCTCCTGAAACGTGTACCAGAGCTGAGGTTAAAGCAGCTTTGGATAAGCCCTTTTTTTACTTAAATCTATTCCAGTCTCAACAGGTACATGGTACTCGCTGTGCTCCTCAGAGGGACGTTCTGGGTGTGGGAAAGAGACTTAAATGTTTTATTTTCTCTGGAAACAAAACAGCTGTAGCCAAAAAGTGAGTGTTTCTGCTCACAGAAGGACCTGAATGGAGACTTCAGGTGCTGAATGGTCCTCTCCAGCTGGGGCTTCTTGAGGGTTAACACAGCAGGAGATGCGGGACAGGGCACTGAGCAGAGGGCTCTGCAAACAGATGGTGCAGGGCTTCAGCTTCATGGTTCAAAGGTCCCTCCATGTGGATTGAAAGTCCCCTGGGGGCAGCGATCACCCCTGTCCCTTTGGTGTGTGTCTGTGGGTCCATGCTCCATGAAGCCAGGTGCCAGGCGTAGCACAAAGGGTCTGTGCTGGTGCAGAAATCCAGACATTCCTCTGCAATGGCTTGACCAAGGCCTCTGCTGCATCATTTGATTCCTCATGCGGCTTGCTGGTCTTTCAACCCACATGCTCATTAGGGGATGCAGATAACAATCGTTCACTTTATCTCAAATAACCCCCAACAGAGAAGCTGAAGCAAAGAGCAGGCTCTGTGAAGACCTGCACCGGATTGAATCCACAGCTAGTGGAGACTCAGCTGTGGTCAGTCAAAACAAAACCTGACCTAGGGGGAAGACACCAAAGCAGTTGTTTTAGTCAAGGTCCTACTGGCTCGGACTCCATACATGAGGCTGAGCTCAGAGATGAGCTCTTGTGCAAACATGATCCAGTCTGGTTGCACTGGACAGGACCATTACTTGGAGCTCCTTGTGAGCTTGCTGTCCTGTTCTTCAGCACAGTTTGACCCAGCAATGTATTTAAGTCTCTGCCTTTTTTTATTAGAGTTACTGTAAAACTAAGTTGTCTTTAATCTGATAAATCTGAACAGCAAGGCAGGGAAATAGGTCTTGATTTGTTTTGGTCAGGACTGAAGCAAAGCTCGTGCCTTGCCACCTCAGGTACCTCCTTCTTCAGGGTTTGCAAATCAAACATGGCCAGACTGCAAGTTATGGGAACCAGTGAGGCAATCCTCCTGTACCAGGGGAAGTGATAGGGGCCTGAAAAGATGGTCTTGTCGTTAAAGATGTGGTCAAGGATATCAGGGTCTTCCCAGGCAGACTTCCTGGAGTCCCATTATCATTAGTATCTCAGGCTCCCACGTCTGTTGAAGGAGGATAAGGCCTGAACTGCCTCCCCGTTAGTGGTGAGGATGATCTGCCTGGCAGATTGGGTCTGCTGTGAGCCCAGCATCACCTGAGCGGGCTCCTGCAGCCCAGCGCCATCCAGATCAGCTGTCCTGCTGCAAAACCTGAGCAAGTCCACTCGGTGTGGGCGGAGAGGCAGAGAAACCTTGTTTGCCTGCACTGGGCCTAAGCCAACAGCCTCTGCCAAGCCTCAGGTGCAAAATACACCAAATTATCCATGGTTTTCTTCTGTGAGAGCCCCTCCTTCACTCTGCCTGGGCAATAGAGATTTGATTGCTTTGTTTCACCCAGCTTTTGTCTGTCTGATCCTGTTCTTTGGGGCAGGAGTGGCCTTCTGGCCAGTTTGGGTAGGGTGCCTGGCAGAGCGGAGCCCCCCATCTCGATTGTTGCCCATCACTGCCACTGTCCTGCAAATAATACCAGTAATTGCAATGCAGTCAGGAATAACCATGCTAGAGCTGGACCTAGCATCCCACACAGTGATATATGGGTGTCATTAATAGTCTGGCTGAAGGGCAGCTTTACATTGTATTGGATATTTTAATTAGGGAACTGCTTCCCAGTTAGGATTGAAGCTAGTTTACTTCCACTGGGCGGTGCTTTAAATCATCTTGTAGCTTCCTCAGTAAGAAACCGTTCTCCTTGAATTGCACGTCATAACTCAGCAGGGGTAGAGTTTCCTTGATAGGGAAAATAAATAAATGAGGTATATCAAAGGCTGAAGCCTGCTGAAGAAGTGTCTGAGCACCACAGTTTTCACTCTTGGCCTCCTCTAGCTCCAGGTGACTCCACAGCATCCTGGCCACAGTGCTTTGCACTGACTTTGGGTGGGTGGATGGACCTTGCCATGAAGAAATAGCTTTGGGAGAGTTTTGAGCAGGTAACATGTTGTTCATAGGTGCAGAAAAAAAAGCAGCATGGACATGGTAAGTCAGGGGCGGTGACGGGCGAGGGGGGTCTGCGTGCTCAGCAGAGATACAGGAGTGAAAATAGCTGTTGCCTAATCAGACGCTCCATTTCCAGGCATCTGTTAGGCAGAGACCACGGTGTTTGTCTCAGTGAAACGCTTTTATGGTGAAAGAGAGATTTTCTCCCCCTTCCTTGGGAGGATTTTGGTGCGTGGCAGTGATGGCAATGCAACTGCCATCCCACCAAAGGCTGTGTAGCAGGGATGGGTCCTGCTCCACAGCCCTGACAGTCAGAGCATGACTGAAATAATCACACCAAAATCCACAGAAAACATTTTGAGGCTGCTTACTTTTTAACTACCCTGCTGACTTCAAAGGGCGTTTAATTCTGTCATCCTTTTTAACCAAAATAACTGGAGACAGCAAAGCTGTTTATCCCCAAACATTGCCAACATCTCTCTGTGTGTTCAGTGGCAGTTACAGGACAGAGAAAACGCACTACAAGAAAATTTGCTTGCAGCAAAATTTGCATCCCTGTGGGAGCTTTTGAGGTGCTTTGGATTGATTATGAAATGAGTCTGCAGGTAACAAGCTTTGTCACCCTGAATGTTGATTCCTCTCCCCTTGGCTCAGAGCCAGAGGTGCATCTCCCCATTTGGGGATAACATTTTGTGTGTGCAGGTGGTGGAAAAGGAGGGGGGGGTGCAGGAGAGGAAGCTCGCTAGGCTGAACAATAGCGTTGGCCCTAGAACAAACAGTTCTGGCCACAGATAAATTTAGGTAGAGCAAGAAGGTTTCTAAAAAGTCAAGCAGGGAGCTTTTGATAAAGTGTCTGATAGGAAGGAGCCAGAAAAAAAAGTCTTTTCAGATAAAGCTGCTTCACTTTACACACACTGGGAGTTTTGCAGTTTGGCTGGTTGTGGATGAAGAGGACTGGTCTGTGTATTGCTCTCCAGTGTTCCTGTTGACCTGAGCTCCACTTGTGAGGTTGCTCAAGAAATACCAGGCGTTCCCTTCTCCCGCCTCACCAATGTTTCTTTTCCAAGCTGACAGCCCTTGTCATCTCTCTCACTCTTTC
>NW_010183336.1:8425-11996 GCF_000695765.1 Mesitornis unicolor
CCCTCTTCTAGTTTTATTCCCCTCCCCCCTTTTTTATTTTTTTTTCCAGTGGAGTGAACAGAGCTGCACTGTGCAGTTCAGTGTATGGACCTATACAGTGGTATATGGAATATACCTAAGGCAGGTATGTGAGTGACCAGCAGCAGCCTGGGTTAACCAAATCACCAAAACAGCCTTGCAGCACAAAAACCCTTCTGCAGGTCTGGAACAGACACAGAAGCCTTCAGAGTAAAGTGTGAGTAATTCTGAGTTTAACAGGACTCTTACTCACCCAGAGCATGAAAGAAAGTCTACGTGATATTTAAAAGCCATCTAGATATGGTGCTGAGAAACATGGCTTAGAAGTGGGCATGGTAGAGTTAGATAATGGTTGGACTTGATGATCTTAAAGGTCTTTTCCAACCATAACGATTCTGTGATATGATGATATGTGGGGAGCAGAAGAAAGATGTTATTAAAGGGAAGAAGCCATCATGCCTTTCTTTGGCACTTGTTTTCTCCCAAGAGCACTCCTTCCACAAACATGCATATTTGGTCTCTGGGACAAGGGGGTGCTTCGTGAGAGGCAAGGAGAGCAGACAGACCTCTGCCATAGAAACAGGATTGGCACTGAAGCCGTCACTTTTTTGTATCCAGGACAGTGAATTATAGTTTCGAGGTCCATCTGCTGAAGGTGTTTTGTAGGCTTTCCATGAGGAGATCATGGTTGCTGTGTGAGAGATCTTTTCCCCCAGTAACCCAGGCTCTGTTTGACGTGTGCCTGCCAGGGGGCACTGAGCCGATATTTTCAGAGTACTGTGGCCCTCAGATCATTTTTCTGAGTGGTTTTAACAAATTTACAGCTCATTAAAGTGTACATACAGTTAGGGAGTTTATGCCCATAGGCAGCCTTTGCCCTGTGTCAGTAGCAAATTCTGGTGCTCAGGCCCTTTGCATGAGGAGATCCTTGTGAGATTATTCACAATAACAATTGGCTGTCCTAAATGATCATCACTCACAAGCTCCAATATTCACTCCCTTTTCCAGATCACTTACAAGCATATGGAACAACTCAGATCCTCAGGGAAATCCCTTTATAACCTACTCCCATTGTGAAAATTATTTATTTCTTCTTACCCTTTGTTTCCCATTGGTAACTGTTCATGCAGAAGCGCCCTTCGCATTTGCACCACTGCTGCGCCAATCCCAGAAAAGCCTTGGGTGAAGGTCATTTCCAAAAGCCTATGAAGAACACAGCCTCCACCAGGGACCAGGTCACCCCATCAGAGTGGTCTCCTTCACTTTGAAAGAACTTGGCTTGCTGCGAGCCCAGACTGTACTCCAACAAAAACAAGTTGTCTCAGTTCCCAGTATATCACGAGTTTGTTAGTTATGGTCTTTATTACACTCTCAACCAGTGTGCCCAATACAAAAGCCAGATGTCCTGGTGAGTTCCCTGGGCCACTTCCTGAGCCCTTTAAAAGTCAACTATGCCTTTCCTTAAGTCAAGAGGCAGATCTGAGCTGCCGGTGGCATAACCCATGAGCAGCCTGGCAGTTTCCTGCCTGAGTTTCTTCTGACCTCTAGGGCTGGTATGCTGCTTGTGAACTTATTGATCTGCTTGAAACCTCTCTGTGGCCTTAATGTCTGATCTATTACTGAGAGCAGAGTATTACAGGGCAAAATTCATTAACGTTTGTAAAGCTCATCAAGGTCTTTCGTGAGGAAAGCTCATCATGTTTTAATATATTTTTTAAATGTCATGAGCAAGTTCTCATTACGCATTGAAGAGCTGAGGCAAACAGTGCTTGCCAGACCCAAATATTGGAACAGGCAAAGGCTGCAACTCTCTTCATTTACCACTTGTAGGACGCTTTCGTTTGAACTTAAACTCCCTGCTCCTCCAGATCAGAAGCCAGCCCCACCCCTGCTAGTTCTCCTAAATGTGGCATCAGGGATCCCCATGGACCCCTGGCCATGGGCCTTTCAGGAGATGCCTGCTGGCTCCCTGAGGCTCAGGAGTTGCTGGTCATGGTCACTGGTAGGATTGCACGGGCAGCATGAGATGCCAGCATGAAGAACATCAAAGGATGGATGAGTGCAGCCAGGAGGTGTCAGATCACAGAAACCCTCCTAAAACCCTTCGCCTTCAACCCACTGTGGTGTTTTGTCCCCCTCCAATGGTGCCTGTACATTACTGCACTCTTGCTGGTGGGTTCAGGCCTCGGCTGCTGGGACCAAACCCATGAGCACTTCTGTTCAAGTGGCCTAAGTGGCATTTTTCCCCCATGTGTGGTTATGGTCTCTGCAAGAGCTTCACAATGAACTTGCATTTCCCTGTGTTTTTACTGCCAGGATGTCCGGAGGAGAGATGGCCAAACCCCTTCTGGGCCATCGGAGCATGGAGGGCGACCCCAGCATCAGGCCTGCCGCCGGCCGCACTGTCGGGGTGCTGGGGAGCGGGGACTTCGCGCGGTCGTTGGCCATCCGCCTGGTGTGCTCTGGGTTCAAGGTGGTGGTCGGCAGCCGCAACCCGAAGCGCAAAGCTGGCCTCTTCCCTTCTGCGGCAGAAGTCACCTTCCAGGCTGATGCGGTAAAGAAGACGGATGTCATTTTTGTGGCGGTTTTCAGGGAACATTACTCCACCCTCTGCGACCTGGCTGATGTGCTGGCAGGCAAGATCCTGGTGGACGTTAGCAACAACACTGAGATCAACCATCACAAAGAATCCAACGCTGAGTACTTGGCATCCCTGTTCCCAGCCTGCACTGTGGTCAAGGGGTTTAACGTGGTTTCTGCATGGACGCTGCAGTCAGGTGCCAGGGATGGAAATAAGCAGGTATTGCCTTCTTCTGACGAGGGCCAAATCCCAACCTTTTCAGCAGCTGAGGTCTGGCAGCATCAGCAAATGGCCTTAGGCTCCAGGAGCAGGGGTCTGAGTGCTGGCTGTGGCATCCAGAGACCACCCCATAGCTTCTGCATTTCTTTGCTCAGAAATGAAGTACCTCCGTTTCACGCTTTTTAGTCTTTGAAGCCTCTGCCTAAGTAAAAAGTATTACTTAATTGTCTGTTTACCTAAACACCACCAGAAAAACAAACTGGTGGTGCACAAATGAAAGGAAACCTGTCCAGGAGAGAGGTCTTTGGCAGCTGTGGTAAATCCCCATCAGAAAGCCTGCCAGGACGCAAGATGCTCAGTGGAGTAATGTCAGCTTCCTTCAGCACAGCATCCCTCCTGATGTGCCACCCCTCCTTGTTCCCAGCAGCCTGATCTCTCTTTGCCCTATGTGTTTCTTTCTGTTCGTTGCAGGTTCTGATTTGCTCAAATAACCAAGAAGCCAAGCGCACAGTAGCAGAAATCGCTCAAGTCATGGGATTCACCCCTGTGGACATGGGCTGCATGTCGTCAGCCTGTGAGATCGAGAACATTCCCCTGCGTCTCTTGCCAGCCTGGAAAATCCCCATCTTTTTGGCTCTGGGGCTCTTTCTTTGCTTCTTCACATACAACCTGGTCCGGCAGGTCATCCACCCATACATCAGGGAGCAGAAGAACAAGTTCTACAAGATCCCCATCGAGGTGGTCAACACGACG
>NW_010183336.1:12027-18687 GCF_000695765.1 Mesitornis unicolor
GCGTGGCCTTTGTCATGCTGTCTCTCGTCTACCTGCCTGGGGTGCTGGCAGCCTGCTCGCAGCTCTACTATGGCACCAAATACCGGCGCTTTCCAGATTGGCTCGACCAGTGGCTCCAGCACCGGAAGCAGATTGGTCTCCTCAGCTTCTTCTGCGCGGCTTTGCACGCTGTGTACAGCCTCTGCCTGCCCATGCGTCGCTCCCACCGCTACCAGTTAATTGAGACGGCCGTCAAGCAGGTAACGTGGATGCTCTTTGGGTCAGCACCTGTAGTAATCTGCTACGCACATCCAGATGTTGGGTAGTGGGCTTAATATCTTGGCCTGTGGGTTCACTTTCCAAAGCATGTGTGGGATGGTGGGAATAAGCTCTTATCTGTCTGAGCACTTCTTCCACGGGGCAACCACACACCACGCACCACCTACACTGAGGCCCAGCCATCTTAGCAGGGTGTTGTGTTGTGCCGTTGCTCCCCAGAAGCACAGACAAGCCTTTGAAACCAGCCTTGCCCAGCACCTGGCCTGTCTGGGATGAGGGCAGAGGCAGGAAAAATGCTTAGGAGAGGGAAGAAATCCAGTGCTGGAGGGAGCAGAGTTCCTCTCAACTTTTCTCCCTCGATTTTGGGACATCCCCATTTGCGCACACTGATGTTCACAGTAGGTGGCTGCTGGAGTGACCAAGCCATAACCTGGAGGGTTTGTTTTGTGGGAGGTGAGTCCTCATCACAACGTGCCTCCAGAAGTTTAACAAAATTATGGTGGTGAAGAACTGGGCATAGTCTAAGAGAATGAGGAAATGGAAAAGGACTTTATTGCCTTACTGAGACTCTGGGCAGTGGTTATCCAGTGTGAGATTGCTGCCTTGAGCCAGCTCTGAAACGTGGCGATGCCATGGGAAAATGTGATTCTGCCCTAATCCCACTCTTGGCTTCTCGCTGCTCCCCCCCGCTCCCTCCTGGGCTGGTACAAGCTTCATGCAGCTGAGCAGGGACCCTGATGGAGGGATTGCCTCACAACCAGTCTGCTTTCTGCACTGGTGTATTTGCCCGAGTGCTTCCAAATGCTTGTCCCAACAGAGAGGAGGGAAGGGGCCAGCAGGGAGCAGGATGGCTGGTTTTGGCAGCCAGAGCATCCATCAAACATCTCCAGCCTCTTGGCTCCAGCCTTCAGCAGGTCCTTCTCGATTGCCGGCATGGCACGTTAATCTCGGGCAAGCATCCTGTGCTCATTTCCCTTCCTCCTCCTGTTTTCTAGCAACATCTTTGTTTAGTAAATTAAACCCATTTAATGGGCTAAAGAGGACATTTCTAAATGTTCCTCTTTGCCATGCAGCATAAAACCCATCTTCCCCCCCATTAGCATGAACAATTTCCCCCGCTAAATGCACTTAAAATGAAGGTTATTAGGAGACTACTGCATATTCAAGCATCTGTATTTGTTTTCATGGCTTTAAACTGACTTTAAACATGACTTCTTGTTCTAATTATCTTTCCAAATGCGACTTTGAGGCTTGCTGCTGTGGTTACGGGCTGTGGGAGCTGAGAGCATTCAGCAGTGCTTCCCAGCAGGTTTCAGATAGGGTCTAGCTTTTGCCAAACAGTGGTGGGTTAAAAGAGCATTTCCACACCTCCTAAATGGGAAAATAGTGCTGGAGGTGTGAATCCAGTGTCCATCCAGAAAATCTGCTTCCAAAACCAAAACAAATACAGGTAAAATTCAGTTCCTTTATTCCTAAGCGCTCCATTTTAACAAACCTTCGTTGTCGTGCCAGGCTGTGGAGAAGAAGATGAATATCTGGGTAGAGGAGGAAGTCTGGAGGATGGAGATTTATATCTCTGTTGGAATAATTGCCCTGGGCTTGCTGTCGTTACTTGCCATCACTTCACTTCCATCCATCGCAAACTCTCTCAACTGGAGGGAATTCAGTTTCATTCAGGTAAAGTTGACATTTGCTGATGCCAGTGAGTGATCTTGCAGTCAGAGTCAGGCCCTCGCGCAGACCACGGAGGGCAGAGGTTGACCTGCTGTCCCAGCGCATCCCTGCTCCACCACGACAACTGCAAGTTGTGCACCGGTGTCAGGGGCAAACCCTGTCACTCCACATGTCCCGTGCACCCCAAAGCCGTGGACCCCCTACCTGGGAGGTGACACCGAGGGGCGATGGGGATGTGGTATCCCAGGGGGCTGTGCTGCTCTCACACAGGGCTTGCACGGTCTGCGGAGAGTACTGCCATCGCGGGGGGAAGGGAAAGCGTAATGTGTCATGGGTGTCCACGTGAGGATTAGCAGCAGGCTGTGCAGGAGGGAGGCTTTAACGTCTTGGCTGCAGTTCTTTCTCACCCTGCATTTAGCAGCATTAGTTAGAGATCCTGAGAATAAAACAGCCTGGGCTTTGCCTGCGTGATACCCACCCACAGAGCCCTCCTTTCCCCCTTGCTCTGTGCTGCTGTTCACAGCTAAAAACCTCCTGAAGTCCCTCAAGTATAAAGCCAGAAAGCCTTGGGGTCATTTTGAGAGGGCAGGATTGTTCCCTTCCATGGGCAAGATCCCCCTTGGAGCCGATGGTGTGTCAGTCACGCACAACGTGCCGGAGCTGCAGCGGGGAGTTTGCAGCAGGTAACCCCCCATGGAGACAGCTGGCTGGGGGATGCAGATCTGCCCTTGCACGTCAGGGAGAGCGAGCTTCTGAAGAGTTAAGAGGCAGAGATGGTGGGGGTTCAATGAAAAGTCTATGTCTGATTGTAAAAAGTGAATTAGGAGTGTAATTTTTATTTATCTGAAGTCATTCAGTGGTTTAGGAGCCGCCTTCCCACTTGCAGCAATATCCAAGCTCCCAAGGGTCAAATTCCCACAGTGACCCTAGTCCACCATGTGGGACATTCACAAACGCAGCACTCTCAGGTATGCACTTGGAGCCAGGCTTAAGCCTAACTAATGGAGATAGGGAATGAAAGTATTTCCTGCACATTAGAGCTCACTTTGAGGCTAAATTCCCCAAATTCCACTCACCACGTCACTGTCACATCCCATAGCCCTAAACCCCCTTGTTACTTGTGTTCCTACATTGCTGCTGTGCAGCGTGCACCAGGCTTCAAGTCCTGCTGCAGTGACCCACGTGGCACCCCACCACGTGTGAGCCCCTGTCCCCCCACATCTCCCCTGCGGAGCCTTCCCCGAGCATCACACCTAACCCTTCAAAAGGGGAGGGCAGGGTTCGAGGATGCAGGGGTGAATATCCATCATCCTGCCTCTCCCGTTGAAGCTCTTCAGCAGCCTATAAATAATTCATTGCTCATTAAAGCAGGAGTTTGAAGCCTGCTCCCATGCTCCCCCACAAGTGCCCCGATCACCGAGTGAGCAAGTCAGTGTGTCTTTTTTCCTCTCTTGCTGTGGGTTAGTGAGTAATTATTTACACTGAGTAGAAGAGCCTCACCAGGAGAGCTTGACCCCAAGAGATCGTCCCTTGGGGAGAAGGGAGACCTGACTTTAAACCTCTCTTTTGGATCGGACAACGGTAGCATATTAATTCTCACCGCTGTGTCTCAGAGGAGGGCTGCAGCCGCTGGGACGTTGGATAAATCAATCCTGGCTTAAGCATCTCATACCAGGAATCCCAAATGAAGGGAAGGATCTTCTTGCAGCCTGGAAGGAGGCTTTGAAACCCTTTGCGCATTTTATTTTGGCTCCCCAGGCAGCCCAGTAGCTCTCTGGAGGGTGCATGTAATATAGATGCTGTCATGGCAGGTAGTGCTGCTGTCTCCTACCAGCATGTGTAACACGACTGTCACGTCTGCCCTTTGGGATGCCTTCCGCGTCTTTCTAAGGGTATGTCAGCGCTGGGACCAGACAAATACGTAATGCTCAGCTCCAAAATAGCCCTTGGCAGCCCCACATGGGAACTGGCTGGCTTAGTTCATGGAAAGATACTCACACCTATTTGTGGCCGCACCGGGTAGAGCAGGGCAGCGCGACACCAGCTCCCCTCTGGTCACATGCAGGACAGGGGCACGGCTGGGACAGTGCCCTGCTGTGGAAATACCATGTAAAAAGAGCAGGGTACAGATCTTTTACCACATTAGTTTCCAGTGTTGCTTTTTTTTTTAATGAGGACTTTTAAATGATTTACTCTTTGCTAAGTTGGTGATGCCTTTCTTGAGGAAATTAAGAGCAGAGACAGCTGCAGCTCCCAGGCTCTAGAGGTTGATGTTCATGCAGCGCAATGGGATCCTCC
This sequence comes from Mesitornis unicolor, assembly GCF_000695765.1. Taxonomy (NCBI): domain Eukaryota; kingdom Metazoa; phylum Chordata; class Aves; order Mesitornithiformes; family Mesitornithidae; genus Mesitornis; species Mesitornis unicolor. Next base: position 16,258 of record NW_010183336.1, read on the forward strand.
CTGAATCAATGCACACTGACACAATATAAATAACAAGCAGTGAAGCCTTCTCAGATATTTGGGATGTCTAGCACTTGACCCTTTAACAGTGCATCAGATGCATCACAACTTCCCATGCCTGGGGAAAATTAAAGACAGGGAAAATGGGGACGACAGCCGCCCCAGCCAGATGACTCCCAGAAAATGCAGCAGTTTGTTGCCATCTCAGTTGAACTAGGAGGTGTGTTTGAGAGATGCTGTACCAAAACCCATATTTGAGAGAGGGCTGGTGCTTCTGGCAAATTTAGGAGCCACTTTAAGTCCCCTCCTTACCTGGAGCTTCCCAAGTCTGACATTTTCCAGCAGCAGTCTGTGCACCTGTATTAGTGTCACAGGACACTGCCATACTCTTAAAATACACATCTGTTGCCTGATGGGCTGAAAATCCCATTTGGATTGTTGCTTTTAGGTTTTAGGGAAAAAAATAACCAACCTGTTAATTTTTATAGTAGTTCCTGCACATGAACAAATTTCGATTAAATGTAGTTAAACTGGATACACAGCTCCCCTATATGTCCGGTTTTGATTAACAAGATAGACACTGGATAGCATGAATGATTCATAGGTAATTCAGCTTATAGGAGACATTTTTAATGTTCCCCAGTGATTTACAAATCAACTTGAATTGGCTGAGGAGTAAAAATGTGTAGGATTGCCCTTACGCTTCCACCCTGAGTAGTCCTCCTGGAATTTGAAGGTTGAATTGACCTGGTTTCTTTCTTAGCTCATGTATCGCAAGATACAAAGAATCTGTCATCAGACCTGTTCTAACCCTCCTGTCAATGAAGTGCAAACCAGAGCCGCTTTCACAGAGCTAATGACTTCATGGGACTGATGGCAGCAGAAGTCAGACACATATTTGGGTCAGGAAGGGGCTGTTTGCTTTAGACGCTGCCCAGACATTTCTAAATGAACCACATGTGACTGAATCACCCTCGCTGATGCATTACAGGGAGCCTCACAGACACCAAGGTGATGGAGGAGATATAAGAGTTAATACAGAACAGAAAAGAGATGCAAAGCCTGCATTAGGAAGATACCATGTCCATACAGCCATCTTTCAGAGGGCTTCAACACCTTACATGCTGTGACAGTGAAAAAATAAAACCTCAAAACCTTGCCACTGTTTAAAACAAACAAACAAAACAAAAAAAAAAAGCTTCACCACCAGAAACTGCACTGAGAGGATAAATGAGAACAGAGCTTCAAAACTCAGTGCGGTATCAGAGCTAAGCATGCTGGCAGATCAGCTCCCGTGGGGTGCTCAGCAGGCTCTGTGTTGTACTACACTGAGAATATACTGAGCTGTGTATGCTGAGCTGAGCTGAGCTGCAATCAGCAAAACTTTTGTCTTTTATCACTCACAGATCAACCTCTGTGCAGCTACAGCTTGGCTGGTGGGTGCAGCCATGGGGCCCTGCTGACCACAGGTCCTTCAGGCAGCCAATGTTATCAGGACCCCCCAGCACCCAGGGTGTCCTCGGACAGCCCCTCATCTGTTAGGAGCAGATCAGCCCATTGCTGCAGTCTGAGGAGCTGCTAGCACTGTTCCCAGCACCAGCTTATCCACGCGGTTTTTGCCAATTAGCAAAACAAAAAACAAAAAAGTTTCATGTGCCCCGTCAGCCGCACGCCAAGGTGGGTCACTGAGCGCCTGTGATGGTTTGTCACCTTTTGTCCTCCTGATTTCCACTCCTGCTTTTCCCCAGTAGCAGCAGCAGCAGAAAGAGAACTGTAGAGGAACAGACTCATTATCTCCAGCTCCAATGTCTCTGCCGTGCACAGAGCCCCGCTCGGGCTGACTCCAAAAACAGCCTCCTCCACCCAGGGCAGGAAGCGTCTGCTCCCCTTGGACTTCACTCTGTCCCCTTTCCCCCTGCCCTGCTTTACATCTCTGCTCTGCTGAGCAGAGTCTCAAACTGGTACTTCCAACCTTTTGCCACCCAGGGATTTTTTTGGAGAGAAGCTTAGAGTCAGGAAACGATAGATGAGATATGGGTCAGGTCCTGCTGTTAGGTTGAACTGCAATCATGGCATATTCCAGCAAAAGCCTCCTTAATTTTCCAAGTGAAATGAATCTTGACCCTGTTTGGGTTTGCTGCTTGTTAACACTTTGACTTAGGAATTAGATGTGGCTTCTGGTAAGGATGGCTGTCCCTGGAAGAAAGGATGGGCGCAGGGATGCACACAGAGCTGAAGATCAGTTCACAGATCCACTCCTGGCACGGCCTTGAGTAATGCTCAGCAGTAACACAGAGAAGAGTTCCCTAACTTGGCTGGGTGTTGTATGGGGGAAATCTTGGCAGGACTCAGCGACACCCACACGACTGCGTGATGGGTGCTGTAAAAGTGAAGTACCTAGATCCAGTAGCACGATTTAGAGCTCTCTTT
>NW_010183336.1:18718-40478 GCF_000695765.1 Mesitornis unicolor
CTGCCCAGTCCTCGCAGCTGCCTACATGATTAGCTTTGAAGGTCAGAGGACTCTTGGTCTAGTTTGTTGGTAACAACATGGAACATTTTAAAATGTTGACCAGGTTTTTAAAGAGTATTTGAGCAATCAAAAATAGGAAGGGATGCTTTGAACTGAGTAGTTCTCCAGCTGAGATTATTTTTTTTCAAGATAAACTTATGGATCCTTCCTCCTGTCTTGCCCTGGTCTCTTATTTCCCTGCTGTGTCCTCTTTCCTGGACGTACCTTCAGGAAGACTGTGTTTCTGGCTGATCTCTGACTAGCTGCACTACGACTTGCAAAGGCTTCCTTCCCTAAGTTAGGGACGTCAGCAGCAAAATTTTCCCTGTCTAGGCATATTTGATCATTATTGAAGGCTTAGACCAAGCATTCAAAGTAGGGCAGCAGAGCACTATGCTACGCCCTTGCTTTTCTTTCAAAATACAGCAGCAAAGCTCACATTTGGGATGCTTTGGGAGTGTGCGCCTGACTCCTGCTGAGTGTCAGCGGGTGGTGGGAGCTGGCAAGTTTGGGAGCCACCACCTCTGATGCAGACAGGAAGCCACAGTGAGGGGACCACAGTTTAAAACCCCTCTTTGAGAGCAAACCCCAGAGGAAGCTGGAAATACTCAGATTTGAAAGCCATGATCTCAGCTGCAAACAGGGGAAGTTCTTGTCTGCAGAACAAGGACTGGGTCCTTGCTGCCTGCCCAAGTGGATAAAGGGCTCTTGACTCCCCATTTCAAGAACTTTATACAGCTTGATGGTCTGGCTCGTGAACCATCATAAATTTCTAGGACCTAGAAGGAAACTCTTCAGGGCTGTTGCTTACCTCGCACCAGAGCATTTCTGTCTCCATAACCTCTTTTTGCTGTAGATGACAGCAGTTACCTGAAGGTGTCTTTGCTCTGTGTGAAGCTATAGCTTCACTGACTTCTGAAGGCGCCAACTGCTGGTCCAGAGCCACAAAGCTGATGCTTCACCCGCCGTCAGCAGCCTCTCTCCAGCCATGGAGCGGAGCTGGCAGCTGCGGCTCCGGGGGGGGCCTTTTCGACTCCAGCCATGGAGCGGAGCTGGCAGCTGCGGCTCGGGAGGAGCATTTTGAGCTGCCTGTGGTTACACGCTCGGCAGGGGCCAGGGGCTGCTGCTTCGCATGGAGAGAGGAGCCCACCTCTCAGCTGAATTGGCAGCATTTTCAAGGAAACTCCTGCTGGGTTTCTAATATCACACTTAACCTCTGATGAGAAAAAGAAAAATGCAGTCTGGCATGCTACCCAGGAAAGGTTCCCAGTCGCATTTTCTTCTGTTTTAAGAAATGCAGAAATACTCATTGCTTTCTCTGTGCTATGTACACTTACAGGATAGAGTAAAAAAATACAGGAAAATAGCCTGGCACAAGGTCCTCTGCTAACAGCTGTGTGTTTCTCTTCCTTTTAGTCCACCCTTGGATTTATTGCCTTGGTGATCAGCACTCTGCACACACTCACCTATGGATGGTCAAGGGCCTTCGATGAGAACCAGTACAAATTCTACCTGCCTCCAACCTACACGCTCACGCTGCTTGTTCCATGTACTGTGATCCTGGCAAAAATCATCTTCAATCTGCCCTGCATCCGGCAAAGACTTCTGCGAATCAGGAGGGGCTGGGAGAAGGGGAGATACGTGAAGTTTGTTCTGCCCAGCGCAACAGGGGAATATTCAAGCGGGGAGACCTCCAGCAATGTCTAACAGAGCCCCGGTTGTGACAGAGCATTTCAAAGCACTATCAACATTTCTATAAAGGTGTTTCTTTTTCTTAAATATATGTATGTTTTGGTATAATTGTATTGTGGGGAAATAATAAAATTTGGTGACTTTAGAAAATGGATGGCCATTAAACTAGTTTAGACAGTAATAGTTAAATTATATTGCTCATATTGCCTTAAAAATTACCATGAAAGCCGAGCTAGCAGCACATACATACATGGGAACACGATGGTCTCAGTTAGGCAGATCAGTCGCTTGAGATGCTAGCTGGCAGCTCCCCGGACCAGTGCTTCTCGGTTGCTTCTCTAGGTGCTCTCAGAAATTGCAATGCCTTTTTTTTTTTGCCTTTTTTTAATATGAAATGGCACGGATTTTCTGGGCTTTAAGACAGCAAAAATATTGTGCCTCTTGAGTGTCTGGATCAATCAAGGCAGTGAGGTTGAGAAAGATGAATTGTCTCTGGTTTTGGTCTCCTCAGTGCACTCTATGGACAAGTTAGAACAGCAGTATCTATCTTTCGTAGCATCTACAGATTTTACTAACAGCATCCAAACCTGACAATAAGTCCAAATATCCCTGTTTTCTCAAATACAGACAGCACTTCTGGTCCTCTAAGCTGTCCCTGGTACACATTTGTAAGCTGCAGAAATAAATCCCCTTTTCCAGCAGTATAAAAGCATCTGAAGAGAAGGATGTCCCTAATGTCACACATCTGGTCTGCACTGCTGTTTCTGAGATGACAACTGCTGCTGCTCTATGTTCTCTGTTGCACTAAGCTGAAGTTTTAGGCAGTATTTGATGAAAATAGTGAAGATAATTATCAGAAAGACCTGCTGCTTCAGAAAATTGCAGGGACAAAACCAAGGCCTTCCAGCTGGCCTTACCTCAAATAACAGGGGAAGCTTTTAGACATCACTGTCACCTGAACATGCCCGTTTACACAGACAAAACAGGAGCTCTAAACCCCTTGGTTTCACTAGCAATGGTAGGATCTCTGAATGGATCTCTGAAGGATCAGCAGGTCTTGACCACAACATGAAAATACAGCAGCAGTACATTTTGGACACGATCATTCATTGCCTTGCACCCTTAAAAGTCACTTGCTAGATCACAAAGCAGGTACCAAATGCTCTTCTGACTTCACACCCACTTTGGACAAGCTACAGGGCAATGAAGATTTCTGTCCTAGCTTCATTTTCCACCTGTCACTTTCTATCCCTTCAAGCTCTTGCTCTTTATCAGAATAATTCTTTAAGTTTGCGACATCCAAATCACCAAAGAGAGAATGGACAGCAATTCACAAAAGCTCATTTAGAAGCAAGCAATTGGGATGGCTCAAGAAGCCTACCTCAGCAAGGTGAGATACAAGGACATGGCTGGAATAGTCTTGTTTTCCTACAGTTACGTAAAAGACACCACTTGGTGTTCAGTATCACTTTGAAAAACAACAGCTGTCAGCATCAAATGAAGTATGGTTTGTGGGGCAAGAACAAACTTCTTGCTAGACCAGTTAATATAAATTGGGAGGAAATTATCAATTTTGGGGCATGTAAGCCCTTCTACAAGGCAACATTGCTTCTGTAACCTGGACAATTTCTACAGATGGATCTTCATAATCTCCCGTTCAGCCTCCAGTACCTACAGTGAGTAATGTCCTCCAGATACTGCTCATGCTGCCAGGGATGACATTGAGGGATTTCAGTTCTTGCCTAAGGCTTACAGTAAAGTCTCCAAATACCACTTCAGTTCACTGAACAGAAAGATATTGGCATGAGGGAAATGCCCAGATTTCATAATCAGCTGATTTTTGTTTTGTTTTGGCCGGATTTTCTGACAACACAGGGAAGGTACCATCATTTCCTGCTGGCCCCTTCAGAAAGCTGGTTTTACGGGTTTCCCCGAGTGTATCCACCTCCACAGCTGAACCCAGATCAGCACCCAATCACTCACCAAGCAGATTGATTACCCAGCACTATTTATTTAAGGTTGAACAGTAGGTTAATTTTCCCCGTGGATTTGAGACAGTTTCACCTGAGTGTAATTCCACCCACTCCAGTTTAACTCATCCTTGAGGGAAAACTGGACTCAGCAAGCCTTAGTCTTCCCTTCCATTTCATCATCAAGCAAAGTCAGCATAAAAGCACCAGTCTACACATTTTCTCACTACAATAGTGTATTCTAGTGTCTCTTTTTCCCATCGAAGTTTCTTTTTGTATCTTTAGGTCAGTCCAGACTACTGCCTGGAGGCAAAAAAAAAAAAGGGGAAAGAACATTACCCAGCCTTGCAAGCTTTGTCTTCAAGGGGAAAGGTGTGGTTTTATTGTCAGTCGAGGTTTCAAGGTTAAAGACTCACCTTTCTGCCCAGCACAAGTAATGTTTGCTGTGTTTACATGACTTTCACACCCACATACTCCTTCCCATCCATGGCAAAGGGACAGTTTTCATGAGCAGAAGCAGAGTCAGGCACCCAGACCTACCCAAGAAGCTGGCTGCATCAGTGGGTCAGCACGGTGCTTTACAGGTGGACACAAGCCCAGATGGACAGACAGCCAGCTCAAAATCCCCACGGCTATCACAGCTCTACACCATCTAAAAAAGGCTGGTCAAGTGTTTCCAGGCAGTGCCTGTGCCAACGTCGTGCCCAGCAGCCAGTCACCTTCCCTTGTAAAGACTGAAATGCCTATGAGCACAGAACAGCATTGCAGATGGTGCCCTCTGTAGGTGTCTGGTCCTTAAAGCCTTTGACACAACCGAGTAATTTCTTCTGGTTCTGGAATGCTGAAAAGTACTTTGAGGATTTTTTTCAATTATCCTTTCCTCATGCATTTTCTGATGCGGAGAGGGGGTTCAGTGAGGTTAGCTTAACATTTACCAATTAACTGGTTTTGTACTTGGGAGTTTCTCTCTCTGTATATATGTATATGCACACATATATATATTATTGTGGAATATATAGCTGGAATATAAATACTTTCTATTTTTATTTTCTGTATTACCTACTATGTGCCTCTGGGATATGTAAGAACCAACTGAAAAGCTGTAAGAGTAAGGCCAGTTTTAATCACTGACACGTGTAGTTATATAAAAGATATTCTGAACAGGTCTATATAATTACATAAGAACTTGTTTGGGTCTTTTTTCCCTCTTCCTCCTAAACAAACCATTACTTTAAAGGCAGTAGTTAAGTAATATGATTATCTAGAATTTAACCACTAGGAAATAAAACCCACTACAGCCAGCAGCTGGTAGAGTCTCATTATCCATGTAATAAGTGGAAATTATCATTGCTGTGACCCATGGTGCCAGGACCTCAATTACAGAGTTCCTATTCACATGGGAGGGCACAAGTGTGTACAGACATACATTTCCTTACAAGAGGCTAGTGATATTACACAGCAGTTGTAGCACAGGATCAAACAAGCTTAATTCACTAAACAAAAAGTGCTGGTGATACAAAGTTCAAGGAGGAGTGAGTTACGGATGAGGGTTTATGGGACTAGAAAGAAAGAGTTGTTCTCCATTTCTTAAGTCACTTCTTCGTACAAGTGGCATGCCAGATCAACCAACTTCTGGATCTGCAGCACTGCATTTTAATGAGCTAATTTGTAAGTTGATTTTAATGAGTTCATTTAAATTCCTGTGCTGAAGATTAACCTCTGCAGGTACAGTTCTCTCGCTCCTTCTGTTTTATAATACAAGGCTTTTAACACTGCAATTGGTTTCCTGCTCTTCAGGGATTTACTTGCAAAGTGATATATCAAACTACAGTTACATCTTTAGGGGGATGCACTTGCTTCAGCACTGCTATGCAATGTATTTCCTCCAGTCTCTCCACTATAGCCAGCGCAGCTGCATGACCTCATACAATCAGCAACAAAAGTCTGGTGTTACCATTGAGCCCAAAATTTCACCCGCTGAGCTAGTGGGATCTGTGGACTGTGCCTCAGGTTTGAGGAACGAGATCTCTTACACTGGGGCAATTTTCTTTTATCTGTTTATTGCGCCTTAATAAGCAGCATCAGCTCTGCAGAATTTCCACACGAGGTTTTTTAGTGTAAGTCAGAACCATGCTTATTTTAAGGCCGAGCATACAGTATACAGCAGGAAGATACCATGTATGATTAGGGACAGTTCTTGCTTGCAGAGCATGTGCAGGACTTTTATAATCAAAGGCTAAAAATAACTGGTGTGTGTGGCCAGTCAGGAGGATCACCTATTACAAGCCATAGTATTACAGGAATCTTTCAAAGACTTAAAGTGGCACTACTGCAGTTGTCTCTTGAAGATAGTTTGCTTTAGATTTAGAAACCGCAGCACTGGAGGATTCACTACAGCTGCTGTTCAGCTGGTTAGTCACTCTTGTTATCTATTTCCCGTATCTGATCTGCAATTAGCTAGCTTCAGCTGCTGCTGCTACACACTATCCTGCTGGCTTAAAGAGCTCCCTACCCTCAGATGTCTGCCTCTAAGTAGCTGTCTTATTCAGCACTCCAGAAAACAAAGTTGCTGTGCAACATTCGAGTCTGCTTTCCCTAAAACCTGGTTTATTTGGAGGGGAGCAGGGGAGCAGTGTGAAGAAATGGCCATGATACTAACTGCTAGGATATAAGGCTTTATTTTTTAGATTGCTGCTTTGACTCCAAAACCGTGTCCTCCAGTTGGATGGACACAAATACAAGCATAGAGCCCAAGATGTGACCTCAAAGTAGTGTGAAAAACAGGCCAATACCACACCTTCCATTTTAAAAATCACGGTTCATTGAAGAAAAGGGGCTTCCCAAACTGTTCTAAAGAATATTTTCCCTGGGCTCCAGGTCGGAAAGCAGAAATAAACCTTCCCAAGATGTAGAATGAGAGCAGACAGCAGCAGTTCTTAACTGTACTTGCTGCCATTCCTGGTACACAACACTGAAAGTCACCTCCCAGAGAGCAGAAATGGACACACAAAGGTAAATTCTTGTGACATCCTGTCACACTGAGCTCTTGAATGTATTCACTCCCAATTGAAACTCCCACTCTTCTGGCTGGCTACTTTTGGGCCTCTACAAAGGAAAGAATCTATTGCTATCGGAGAGAGAAGATGCTAGCAAACAAAAGGTACAATCCCCACCTAATAAAAAATACCGTATCTACAGGAAGATGAAAGTTCTATGCCCCATACTCTCCCTCACTCCATCAGCAGCCCAAACACCCACCTGTCCTCTCAGCTACCTGCCATGCATGCCATGCTGCAAGGCAAGGTCTTGGTCCTTGGCAAAGCAGAACTGGGTGCTGTGCAGAAGGAATTGTTGTGGTAAACCCCTAACACGACACCAGTGCTACAAGGCTAGAAGAAAGGAACTAAAGAAGCAGCCCAAAACAGAAGGAATGAAGAATTTAGGTCACCTGGGCTGTACCCATCGCTTAACTCCCCTCTCTTCAATAGTCTCCCTGGCATCTGCAAGCTGCTGCAATAGAAGTGGCATGAATCTCCACAGAAAGCTCCATTGCACCTTGTCCCTGTGCAACAATTCACATTCACACTCTTAACAGGCAGTATCTATGTACGCTTCAATCACTGAGAGCATAAAGCTGTGCACAGTGCTTGGATCTGGGCTCCGAAACTCATATCCTGCCTCAGCTCATCACAGCTCACAGAGCATGGCCTGGAGAACACAGTACCAGGTTCTCCTCAGCCCTTACACTACAAGGAAGAAGTAGTGGGAGCTTAGGGTTAGAAGCGTGGAAGATGCATTCGTTGGGTGTTTAAGCTGTGTTGCTGAAGATGTTTTGCTCTGCTTTGCATGTGTGTCTGTTCTGGGTAGTCTTCCTTGTGTTTAAAAAAAAAGAAAAAAACCAAACAACAAACAAGCACATTTAAAGTCTACTTTACAAAACCTCAGCAAATTACCAGTGATCTTTTCCAGACAATTCTCCAGAAGAATGTTCTGCAAATGCCTCCTCACAGCATGCAAAGATTTAGATACGCTGGAACTGGCTCCGCAAAGGATGCTCTCCAACAAGAGGAATGTAAGCACTAATACCAGTTCAATTTGCCGCTTTTTGATTTTAATGTAAAAAGAAATACTTTCTGCAAGGAGAGATTCAGCTTTCATCACTAGAGCCCTAGTACAGACTTTGCAGGCTAAACCAATTCACAGATAAGCATTTTTCATAAACGTTACATCTCTCTTGGCTTACACGGGTTCTGGAGAGTGAAAGAACAGGCTGTGCTGACATCTGGTGGCTTTCTTTGCAGAGAAAGAGTTTATGGCAATAGGTCTTGGCTTTCCACTGGTTCCTTTTTTTTTTCCATTCCCAATGTGATTTCTCTCATTTTCTTCCAAGACAAAAAGCATTATGACAAAAACATTTGTTTCCACTGACCAGTGGACAGTGCTGTCCTATGTAAGTCCTCCTGTAAAGCAACAAAGGAACTTTTGTTGTGCACTGTTAATGACACTGTAAAAACTGTCTCCTCTATTTCAAAGCATATTTCTTCATGAATACAAAATAAAATAATGTCTATTCACTGGCACAGGAGAAGCTGCTGTTGCATATCAGATGAGGTGCAAATGATTAAAGCACTTATCAGCAGAGGAGGCAGCAAGAAGCAAAGGGAAGTGGCTAAGAAACCATGCTAAAGTGTGACTGTTTTTCTACCTCAACAGGAAAAAGTCAACGTCAATATGAAAAGTAGCAAAGTTGTCTACTGGGCATTGTTGCTTGTAACGCCCTGAGCTGGCTGAAGTTCCTCTGAAGCCAGGACCAGACCAGTCGCATGAGACAAGGAAGGAATCAGTATCATGGGCTCTGTTTTCTCACTCTTGATCTCTGGACACTCGGGATTCCTGTAGTTTGCAAGGACAGGACCTGCAGATGTCCTGCCATGGCTATGGCAGCTCTTGGACTGTTACTTGCAAGCTCATTTTTAAGTAAATTATCTGCCAAGGGATGTGCTGAATACTCCCAGAGAGTGAAAGAGAAACACCATAGCTTACAGCTTATCTCTGGATCACCTCTAAGACCAAATGTTTACATGAGATAAAGCAGTTCCCCAACTTTAACGGTGATGCAGATCAGATTTTTGAGGACTCCTCTGTGCCATTGGTAACTGGCAGCTATCTCTGTCAGCAGTTTTCTTAGCTTTTGCTTCTTCAAGAGGCAACATAACTATGTCTGAACAGAAAAATACACAAAAACAGTTGCATGCAGGAAGTACAACTTGACAGAGCCAGAAAACCCAAGAAGCCTATTCCAACAGTTTGAGTTCAATTTAAAAAGAATGCATAATGATATAAAATACACCATTTTCATATACTTAGTGGTTTAACAAGCACTACTGCTCCAGTATTTCTGTGACAAGAGGTTTGTACCTTCAAGATTTTCTATGTTTATTCAGTTACACTATCACCTCTCCTTCTTGCTCATGGTAATTTCTTTCCTAATTTCCTCTCTTCACCTTTAGTAGCTATTCCTCCACACCTCCTTACCAAAGCTCATCACTCTGAAGTTATTGACTGCATTTCCCTGCTACACTGCTATAACCCAGGAGCTGTATCTCATTTCAGCATCTGGATGCTGCTCTTTTTGGTTTTTGTTTGGTTTTTTTTTTCTAAAAAAGGCTCCAAGGACATCATACTGAAAGATGAATCCATATGAACCCCACAATGTCCAAGAACACTATCAAAGCTGTATGACTTTCCCCACTACACATTATGAAGAAGCCACCTTTGATTAACTGTAACGGTAAACCAATGCAATTAATGACCTCTGTGAGGATAACAAACCATAGCACCAACTCTGCAGGTGGTTTCCTTCAATAAAAAAGAGGATTTCATAACAACATGGGCAAAGATATCTCAGTCTTCAATGATTTATCAGCCAATGTTCATAGATTTCATTCAGTACTCAACAGTCCTGGAATCAAACCTACTTTGACATAAGGCTACACCATAATCCACAAAAAAATGTTGGAACAGCATCTATCTTAACAAGTTGTCAGTTATTAGCTATGATTTTGTGGCATTTATTTGAAAGAAGCATTATTAAACGTCCAATTAAAAAAAATCACAGTAGAAAAACACTTCAGGAAGAATCCAGTTTACAAGTATGGCCATTGAGAGCATTACAAAAGGCTCTACTGTGTTTTTGCAGAAAGGAGCCAATGAAGTGCCATAGCCAGAGCGAACTGAGCTCACAAAGCAGTGTTTTAACTCTTCCCTTGGAAAAAGAAGCTAATCTGGAGTGCCAGACACATCATGCTTGAATATTTGCATTAAAACATTTTCTGTTTTCACATTGATGCTGTAGAATTGCTTTCACTGTGCCACAATTGATGTGGCACTGAACTTTTGTAACTGTACTAACCCAGAAAGGACAGTTGTTAAATTTGGTGACTCTTTCAAACGCAAACGCCTTAGAGGAAAGGCATCACAAACACAATGCAAAGGGCTGGAGAACAAATTCAAACCCTCAAATTGCTCAGTCTGAGAGCCTGAATGTGTGGACAGACATCATCTAGCTGCCTTGGTAGGACAGCCTGAGACATCTCTGCAGTGTGCCATTCACTTCTTATAAAGTTACTTTCATTATTGTAAATTTGGCTGAACAAATCTGGTGTACTCTGGAGTGCAATGCGTTAGCTTAAACTGTACATGAAGACAAGTACAAACTTGTATTAGGCAGATTACTCTGGCAAACTTGACAGACTGTGTAAGAAGGCAGCTGAGACACAGCCCATGTTTGGGGAGCAGATGCCAGCAACAGAAAGGTGGCCCAGACAGAAAGGGGAGGGAAGTGGTAAGTTCTCCCCACAAATTCATCAGAGCATGCATAAAAGCATCTACATCCCGAGAGAACACAAGTTACTCCAGTGACACAGGACTTCTCCTTACAAGATAAAGATGCAATTACCCTTTTCATCGCAGATGACAAAGACTACTACTACTCTACAAATCCTCTACTACTGGTAGACTACTTTCACAAGAGAATAAAACTCTGACGCAAAGCTGACACCATCTACTGAAACCAGCCTAAACAGAGAGTTGTCAGGAAGGATGAAGAAAATTAAGTGGGAACAATACATAGAGGTTTCTTTGGCCCTACAGCTAAAGGAATGAGAACTTTTATTTAGATACTGTGGAAATCACACATCTGCTTTCACTATCACAGTGTCAGTAAAAGAAAAATCAAAGCTCTAGAAAATGGCAAGCTTACTTCTCTGGAAAGTTTCTAGTGGAAATGGTGCTGTCAGCTCCCACCCAGAGCTGAGGGGTAGATGTATGTGTCTAAAGCAATTGCACATGAGGTCTTGTTTGATTTAGCAGAGCCTATGCCCAAAAACCCCGCTAAGGCACAGAGGCAGCATCACTTCCATCTCAGTGAAGAGAGGCCTAAAGGCACAGTTTCCCATCTGAGTAACCCCTAAAAATCAGTTTCATAAGCAGTGTCTATCTAAAGGTACTTTAATGGGTGGATTATTATTTTTGCTTATTCTTGATTTGGATAATGTAGTAGGAAAGCCGGGAATTACCAAGAACAAACAGATAGTAACAGAGTATTTGGCTCTTGGAAAGATTCCAGTCTTGAAGACATGTGGCTTGCAGACTGGGCCTCTCCTCACAAAAAATGCAATCATTCAGGTTATATGCTTGAAACTGAAACCATGAGCTTCACGTGTTAGGAAAAATGCCCAGTTCCTACTTCTGGACACTGATGTCCTGGCAGAACTCAGGTTACTACCTCATACATGAAGGTGTCTCCATGAAGCAAAGCTTGAAACAGGTGAGGTGGTCCTTGAACACAAAAGCCTCCCAATAGTCATTTGTACCTTTCAGCACACTAAAGAGGGCAGGAAGAGAGTATAAAGGAAAGCCTTCAGCGGTGAAGAGCATGAAACACTTGCCTGTCTGCACCAAGAGACCAAATATAAAATGAGAAGTAAAGCTATGACTTTAAACAGAGAATCTCTTCTCAAACTGTAAAATACCCAGTGATTTGGTAATAAAATACTTCCATTTTCATTAGAAGTTAGCACTGTGATGGGCTTTTACTGTGCATTGTATAATCTCCATACAAAGCTCATGTCTGCTGTAGGATCACACAGAGAATGTGTCACAGGGCAGCGACTGTTTGCACTGCCTGCATCATAAGAGGCGAGCAAATGAAAAAGAAAAAAAGTCCTTTATGTCCCCCAGTTTTCCTTCTCTCAGACTTGCAAGCTGACGGAAATTAATTTCTATAGGAAGGGAACTGCACTGTTTGCAAAGCAATCCTCTAGGATTTATTGATCTTTAAGAAAAATCTCATTAAGCAGAATAAGGAAAATTTACAACAGGTATGGGAAAACAAAACAATCTCTTGGGATCTTCACCAGGCCAAAACAGGATTAGCTTTGTAGTTTCTGTAATCTTCCTCACAGAAGAATGCTAATTCGGTCTCATTTGCTAGAACAAATAAAAACATAAATATTTAGCACACCAGTAAATGAACCACCCAACAGCCAGCTATTTAGAATCTCAGAAGACAACTGGCAACTTTTTGGTCAAAGACAATTATAAATCACAGTACAGTTTGGGTTTTTTTTTCCTCCCTCTGGTATTTTTACAGAAAAAGATTCCAGTATTAAAGATGTTGTTTACACTTGTATAAAATAAAAAAGAACCTGAATATATAGAGTAAATATGTACACAAGACCCCTCAAGATTTTTTTAACACAGACTTCACAATTGTATAAGTGTTTGTATAAGTGATTGCAATTCTAACACCTTTAAATGCTAGAAAAATAATGAAGCTTTTTTTTTTCTTTTCTATGCATCTTTCTGTTAGGAAAGGGAAAAGGAAACTATTTTTTCCATTAAATTAGCCTGTAGGTATAATAATTTAATACTTAGAGTATCAGTAGAATATTTTACAGATCACTTTACATTCTCCCTCATGACCCATCAAAATATGTGTCTGAAGAAGTTAATTTTTTGCCCTGCTGATGATTAATTCATGAGGCTTCAACAATATGCAAAGTGAAAGACACAAATTGGCTTCTCCAGCAATACCTTCAAATACCTCTAATTATTCACGGGGGATATGGCAGAGCTAAAGGACCCACAAAGGTTCAGAGCAGTCACAATTCTTTCAACCCAGTAGGTCAAGGACTTCCTCTTCTAAAGCAGTAAGTCAGCAACATTACTAATTCAGAACAGAGACAAATCTGATGGAAAGCCTTCACAATTATTAAACATGGAATTCTTTAAGGTGCTGAGCCAATAAGTTCCACATTCGTTTTTTAAATTAAACCTGAAGTTAATGAAGTCTGCCTGTCTTATAAAAAAGAAGAAAAAAATGGAGAGCAGAAGGGGCTTTAGAATCTCAACTAGAAAACAGACAAGACTGTTTGCAATGAATACTGAACACTTTATTAACATACACCCCGCTTTTTAAAAAAACAGGCAAGCATTAACTTTGCTGACTAGATAATAGCTGTAATAATAATCACTACCACAGAGGCTTTCCTGAGGATACTTATCTAATGTCCTCATAATTTATAACTCTCTAGCCCAGCCCTGTGAAGTGCCAAGGGCAATCAGCTGCAGCTCAGAAAAAACATTCTGCAGGTCTCAGAATTTTCCAGGTTTTCTAACAATAATTCTCTGTTTTATTCCAGTCAATCTTGTCCAGACCAGATATTGGGAAAATGTAATATGTCGATAAGAGATTTCAAATCTTCTTAACAATTTAAGTGAAACTGTACAAAAGGAGGACTAGTGGTAAACGCTATCATACTTCACTTCCTTGGTTTACTCTTTTCCACTCCTTGCTGAAGAAGGAGGACCTCTTCTGTAGTAATAAAGACCTCCCTCCTAACTTAACCTGTTTTCATATCAAGATACACTGGAACATATCAAAATTCAAAATGGTATAATGGCACGTTGCATTTTACAAAGCTAGTGTTTTTCTTTTCTATCACAAATACCCACTCTAACAACTAACTGGTGTTAGTTATTCTGAAAAAAATAAAAAGATTATTTAAATTGTATTCTGCCCTGAAAAAGCCACCCCTCCCTTTGTACAGAGACATAACAGGCTGGTCTATTCTAATTTCCTTTCATTATAACATTTACTCTGTTTTGACACCTTTTTTGAGATCACATCCAACTGTTTCACTGCTGTAGCTACAAGCCTAGTTTCAAAGATGGATAATATATACAAATATTTATCAATACCTTTTTGAAAGAAGGCAGCTCTGGACAATGCCATTTCTAATTAATCATTTGACACTGTCATCAGTTCCTCTCCTGAACTACATTGCCTGTTATGCCTTAAGTAGATAAAAAAATCATGCTTAAATGAATCTTCTGCTAACAAAATTACAAATCTGTAACACTGGAGTGCCAGTAATCCTCCTTCCTGAGGAACCCCTTTTTTTTTCCTCTCCAGATAAAAATACCTGGTTTATTACAAACAGTCACAGAATAACTATCATCTATATTATAGGAACACTCAAAGACCTTTAGGAAATGGCAAGAAACAAAGGAGCCAAGAAACCTATGAGAAAGAAATGCCATTCACCAGCTGGGGAGCAATCAGAGGGCATCAGGAATAGGAGGGAGCTTTCCCTGCGACACCCCTGCACTCGCAGTGCTGGTGGTTATGCACTCCAGCAAGGCAAACCAGATTCAAATGAGCCAACGTCCATATCAAGGTGGAAAGCAACGACATCCCTTAAGTACTCTGCTGCCACAAAGTCATTCAGCCACATTTATGAGAAGCCCAAAGGACATCCTGGGATCATCAATTTTATCATGACAGACATTTCTTTACATTATTACCAAAAGACATGCCCTATATGTAGTCCCCTGTCAAAATGTGAGAAATCAGGTCAAGTTTCAACTCTTTGCTATGTTCAGCACATTCTCTAAATGATGCTGCTCAAGCTTTCCTGAGCAATCTGGCTATCAGGCACTGTATGCTGCACATTAAACAAATCTAATCTTATTTCATTATTCCACGCTGGTTCCACTACTTACATTTCTAACCAAAACATCAGTTTAAATGTTACTGATAAGACTAAGCAGACACGGTACTAATAACCTATCTGTCAATCATTTAAAATTACTCTCAGCAGAATTATAAGCATACCCTCTAAAAATCACAGTTTGCATTCTGAACACTTGGAGTGCAGATACCTGCTGCCCTCAGTTCAATGATTTGAATGTACATTATCCCCCCTTCTTCCCTGAATAATTATGAAGTAGAGTAAAGAGCATCAAGAATAGCATTTACTTTTCAGCAGGCTATCCAAACATAATCAGCCAGTTATCAGTTTAATGACAACCGCAATGAACAGCTCCTTCAGTCAATACAAATGTACTCCTACCTACTCCAGCTGCTCTCAGCGTACTGTCTTCTTTTAAAATCAGTTTGTCATCGTCTTCCAAACTCACTACAAGTTCACCAGTCTAAAATCAGAGAACCAGAATACAAAGAATAAGAATTTATTGACTGTCTCTGCCCCGGTCTTGTTTGACAGTGCAGAGACCTGTCTGTATTAAAGCATGTAAAAGGGAAAGAACACAGCTAATAATCATACCTTAGATTTGTGTGCTTGGTGAATAATCTTCATTGTATCTGAAAGAAAATACAATGTTTTCCTAAAATAAGGCTTAACAGGCAGGCAACACTGAAAGCTGTACTTGGGAAAGGAGAGACAAACAAAGGGGTATGGTTCAAAATCTTTTCTTAACAATATTTTTTTGTATTTAGCCTAAAAGAGGAGAAAACATCTTAATTTCTCAGTCCTGCAACCACAGTCTTAAACCAGTCAATCCAGCATTAAGGTACCATATCCTATTGGGCTTCTGTCTGCTGGCTGAATTGCTATAACTAACTAATGACCATTCCAATTGCCAGTCAAAACACATCAATTT
The DNA here is from genome assembly GCF_000695765.1 of Mesitornis unicolor. NCBI lineage: Eukaryota > Metazoa > Chordata > Aves > Mesitornithiformes > Mesitornithidae > Mesitornis > Mesitornis unicolor. Next base: position 34,387 of record NW_010183336.1, read on the forward strand.
AAATGTCAGTTAGGGTGCTTTAACCTAACAGGTTAACATGTTAACACACGCAATTGGGGCGGGACAAACAACATTTATGCACTGTCAACTACTACAGGTAAATTGATAGACAGCAAAAAAAAAAAATAAAAAAAATAAAATAAAAAATAAAATAAAATAAAATAAAATAAAAATGCCAAACTACAAGGCCTCTGTTTTTGAACACATTCAGAATAACACACCAATCCCTTCTCAACAAAGAAGCGAAAACCAGTTCTGTTTGCCTGCTTATATTCTGGTTCTAGCCTGGTTTTGTGCAGTAACTGAACAGTACATGTTGAGATAGTCTGGTAAGAGAAGGATGCAAGAAACTTAACTATAGGCTAAAACAACTTTCAAACTATCAAGAGCAAGTATTCAGATGTTGAGAATAACAGAGATTACATTCCCATTCAAAGTTTGATTCCATACTGCTGTGGCCCATTTTGAATGTTTTATTTAATACCTTACAGAAGGTCAAAACTACTCTGTATTCCCACTGCAGAGGTCACTGAAAAGGCAGTCTTAGCATGCTGTGCTAATTGCAGTATTAGAAGCAAGGCACATTAAATTGCAGTTCCTGGATCCATCTTGTATAGAAGCATTGCAAAAAGACCAAGAAATCACAGCAAAAATATATTGCAATCATGAAACCTTTCTACCACAGCAAATACAATCCCACCTCTGCCTGTTAGTTTTAAGCTTCTCTGTCTACTTTGTCACATTTCCTTTTCTCTAGTCTTTGCCCAGTCTCAACTATTGTCTCAATTTTACTTCTTCACAACTCCACCACTGGCACCCAGCAGTTTACTGTGTCTTTATCTGTGTATTTATGAGCTATTAAATGGCTTCCCTAACTCTGTTACAGAGACAAAACTACAGTCTCTTTGTATCCTAGCTAAAAAGCCTTGTGTCCTCTCAATTGTCTTTGCTATTTCATCCCAACCCTAGATTTTTACCTTTTCTTTTCTGGTCATGGATCTTCCATGACAACAGATAAGAAACCACTTTCTAAGTCTGATTCGGTGAAGTACCTACCATATTGCTCCACATTCATGGAAAAAATAATATAAACTGAGAAGTAGCTTATGAGGCAATTTGGCACCCAGGCCACCATCACCAGTGAAAAGTTGGCAGGGTAGGAAGATAATAGATTGACTGAGAAGAGTTCTAGACCAAGGACAAGAATGATGTGTACAAAGAAATAAAGAGAAAATGAAAGTCAGAAGCTTTGAGCTGTGAGTTGGAGCTCCAAGACAACAGGAAAAATGTGATGGCATTGTATATGACATTGAGAGAATAAAGTGGTGCTGGATTCTGGAGAGAAGGAAGCTGAAACAGGCACAAGGTGAGACACAGCCAGGTCCAACTGAGATTTCTGGCACTGCCAAACAAAGCAGAGGAAAAAAATCTGACTCTTACGAGCACTATTCCTGCAGAAGTCTCACTGCTCTTTCATCACCAAAATAGAAGACAGTAGAGCACACAAGAGATGCCAAAAACATCAACCTGAATGATTCACAGCCTGAGGGGAAGGTGAGGAACCTGGCTTTGATTTTTCTGTGTGAAAATTTCCACGCAGCTAGTGCCATCCCACTAAAAGTGGGCATCCACTTAACTGGTACAACAAGTTTTAAAGTTCTGGAGTGTTTTTCACCCACATTATGTTCAGCCACAACATATGCCTTGGGAAAAATTACACTGACGTTTTAAGTGATGAAAGAACTAGTAGATGAAGAACATGGGAGATGGAAGATCACTTGCAGCAAAAGTCCAAGGGAACTTTCAGACTTGCCAAGTTTAGGAAAAGGTGTGTTACTGACATCCGAGTTAACAAACTCCAAGAAAGGAAGTAATTTAATCTATTTAGAAAGTATATTCTGTCTCACACAGATTAATTGCATATGTTCATGCCGATCTTCACAAAAAGGAAATACACTCATAGCTTTACATTAGAGGATAAAGTCAGCCTTAATTTCACACCAGGCTATTTCACTCCATCACCTTGTATTTAAGGGCTTTCATACCTGCTTTGAGGAAAGTATTCCTGCTTCTCTTATACCATGTAAATTATTTAAGTGTATATGTCTTAATCATTTTCTGTTCACTGCCTTCAGCTCCCACTTCACCATCCTTTCTGATTTCACAATTAGTAAATAGATACTGAAATACATAAGCACATAGAGAACTACAATTTCAAAGCATGTGAGATGACAAGCTGCTCACTGGAGTAAAAACAGAGTTAAAAGGCACTTATAAAAGTAATTAAAAATTTATACCAAAACCCATCAGTACCAATTAGCAAATAATGTAGAACGTGCAGCCTAATTCAAAGATTAATGCAGAACCAAAATAATGGTCAAGTCCTGTAGATGTGATCCCAGTGGAATAACCCCAGCTACAAGACCTGGATAGAGCTGCAAATGTAGGCAGGCACTGCCACCAGCACGAGAATTCTACAGCAGCTGTCTTCTAAATTGTGTAGAAACTGGTATAAAATATTATGTCTGCATTTCATAGGAATTCAAACAAGAAAAAATGCACCTACCATATTTGTAATTTTTAAAAGGAGGAGGAAGTCCTGTTCTTGAAGGGACATCTGTAAAAATAAAAGCACCAAGTTAAACAAAAAGTTGTCTTTTTTATTTCCAATATTTTTTTCTATTATTGTGCAATGCATGCATCCTGGACATCTTTACATCAAAATAAATATGCAACACAGGAGACCTGTTTGAGCATAAAATACTAAACCACAACCTTTGGCTCAGATTCTGTAGTTACTCCACATCTGATTGACTTCACTTAAGGATGAAGTTGCTCTGAACAAAATGACCCATGAGGACAGTGAGGACATGCAATTAGGACATGATCACAGGAGGCTGCTCCTTCAGAAATCTGCCAGGAACATCCCGCTAATGGTTTGCACAGCATCTCTCTACCATATACAAACAGCTGACAACTGCCATTCATAACTGCAGTGTTCAGTAAACAGAGCCATGTGAACCAGACACAAAAAAGAAGCCAAATTGTAGAAAATCAACTCTTTAGCCACATCTAGGACACAATGCAAGAAACTGCAAGTGTCGGTGTACCCAATGACACCCAGGGGATTTAACCAGGGCTTTGAAAGGCCCAGCCATCTGTGGGATTTTTGGCAGCAAGGCGGCTGAAAGCATAATTTAATCAGTAGTTTAACTCAAACACCCCTTTCAAAACAGATTACAGTAAAGTAAGGAATATGGCTGTTCCTGGATCAGCACTATCCATCTGTGGAATGAGGTTCCGAGAGCTTTGTCCCAAATAACAGCAAGTTGCAATACAACACACATCAAAAGCAAGTTTCTTAGCATTATTTTTCATTTTATTCTTCATAACAGCAGCTGCACCATATGTTCTGAAAGTGCTTGTAGTTTTCCAAAAGCATCCTAAGATCTTGCCATGCCTATCACTGTCTAAAAGCATGCAAGCTGCTGAAAACACAATACAGCTGCAGGGCCCAGGGCAATGTCCTAGGAGTTGCTCAAATGTTATCAGCTATAACAGTTCAAGACTTGTTTAAGCTGACTTCATGAAATAAAATCAAATTATGTTATTCTGCACCCTTTGAATGTCTCCATTTAGGTGTGTAGAAATACACCTGCAAGATTAGGGTAACACCCTGACTAATGCGTCCATGCGTGGGCTGGTCTACATTAATTAACTTTCAGATACATTGTGACTTTGAAGCAGGCTTCTAAAACACAAAGCCCATAGATGAGTAAATCTGCACCACAAAGCTCAAGATGGAGACAAACTCTGGAGCAAACATGCACAGTGAGACCTCACAGTGTCAAAAACAATTTTTCAAGATCGTCTTTTCTCACAAATAGCAAACAGACTCGCGTTCCCACATTCCACATATTGGTGTAGTGCCTAAGGATCAAAGGCTCTCTAAATTCTATTAATTTACTCCTGTTAATTTATAAATAGCTGCCTGACAGCACCACTTAAGGAGCCTGCGGCACTGAGCCAAATGCAGCAATGCCCTCGTCTCTTTTTGACAGGGGATTTGGGCAGGGGGGGCAGTCTTCCCAAATTTAGGCATGGCACACTGACCATGGAAGCTCTTATTAACTCCAGACCTCTCATCCAAGGGAGGAAAGCACGCAGAGGACGTAAACACAAATCTGGCATCTCTACCAAAGCCGCAGAATTCCCATTCATTTGCTCCCCTCCACTTTCTTGTGCAAACACAGCAACACATGGGACTGAAACGAATGAAGAAGACAACCGCCCCTTACCCTTCCGCACAAAATTAATGAACTGCTTTACTGTCTGATCCAAGTTAACTCCATGATACACCACGGGTCTGAAGTTCCGGTGTTCAAAAGAGCGAACAAGACGGACTGTGATGGTTGAGCTTTCTGCTGACATGAGAATTAATTCTGAATAACCTGGAAAGCATTAAAGAGAGGAATTATTGCCTTTCCTGTGTACAAGCACAGCTAGAAAACAAGGTGCAGGTGGGCTTCATGCAATGATTACAACATGGTGAGAAATTCAATAGCATTATGTCTTTCACGACTTCACTTTTAGTATTTCTACAGTAGCAGTAACAGGATCTCAAAACAAACAGGGTTACCTAGGATGTTATTGATACTGCACACCAAATAGTCCAGTATTTGTACCTGTGCTGTGTACTACAGCATCAGACTTCACATTAAACACACAAAAATGTTATGCATAAATGCAAGTAAGTCATTTGGGTTTTAAGAGACTGCAGATTTTACCTGCTGGGTGAGTAACCTTGTGCTTTAAAAGAATGCACTAAGATGAACGAAACAAAAACCTTTTTAATATACTTATGTTGTAGAGAGCATAATACCCTGAAAAATGCCTAAGCTCTTACACAGCGCTCATTTTCATCCCGCTACAGAAAGCGGAACAACCTCCTCCACATACACATGCAAATAAATCTCCTGGTATACTACTACATAATTAAGGGGTTTAATTTAATTTCTAATAGTAGGTCTCTAGAATGGCTCTGTAGGGCTTATGCTACTTTAACAGGGAGCAGAATCTACAATGGAATCACCTCATCATCCCAAGCCCCTCTACAAACAAGCCCACATGTTGATCCATTGGGTTCTTTCCACAGGAAAACGAGCTATTTCCTACCTCGGCAACCTTCTCTATTTTTGGTGTTGGCTATTCCTCAACAACTTTGCTTTCTGGTCACACACTAAACTGCCATGGCTGCTACAGCAAGAAGCAAAGACTGCAGTCTAAGTGCTGCAACATCAGGCAGGGGCACAGCACAACCTTTGCATCTCCTATCCCTTAGGGGCCATTTCAGTCACTACTTCCAGTCCTTCAAGGGATTCTCTTACCTACACATCCCTTTCTGGTTTTTATTTTTTTATTTATTTATTTTTTGCCTTTTATTGTTGTGGGGGAAGATTATTTACACACCCTACCATCATGCAAGTATCCAGGTACCTCCCAGCCTTTACTGTGTTTGTCCTAGCTGAATCCTGGCAAAGTAAACCATTATTTTCTTCAAATACTTCCTGCAGAATGGGGACACAGACCTCCCACATCACAAGGCAACTTGCTTTTACATCCCTTTGGTTAATAATTCACAGAGCTCTAATTCCATTTTCAGCGTAAAAAACCTGATACACAAATAAAATATGCCAGTCAAGAAAAGCATGCTCCTCTGCAGCTGAAAATCACTAGATTTGTATTACACAATGAAGACATTTTCTTTATGCTATTCCACATGGATCAAGAACCAGAAGGCACAGCAGAGAGTAAAGGGGACAGCATTCAATTCACTTTCTCCTGAGCAGTACAGAACAACATTGTAGGGATACAGAATTGGAAGCACAAACAATTGGAAATTGCCGATTTTCACATTAAACTCTACAGACCCAACAGACTGATCCCACCGAGGGCTGGGACCAGGCACCACCCAGCGCTTCCTCAGTGACAAGATCGTAGATTCTCCTCAAAGCGCTGCCTGGATCAGAGGCGCTGATGCTCAACACCTCATGCGAGGAAGAGCCTTCCACGGGTCTGCCCGGCTCCTGCCT